>NW_026014709.1:0-99414 GCF_020379485.1 Brassica napus | reverse complement strand
TGATTGTAATCTCTTTATAGCTTGTAATCTCTCATCTGAATCAATAATGGAGTTTTGAGTCTCTCTCTCTCTTGTTCTTAATCTCCAATCTCTTTAATTCAGATTATTAACTTAATCACTCTTTAAATCACAAAATTTAATATGGTATCAGAGCCAGGTTGCTTAAAGGGAGAGAGTGATTTCGTTTTTCCAAATGTTCTTGAGTGTTCTTGAGTGTTCTTGAGAGTTCGATTGAGTTTTTTTTCAAGAGCTAGATCCTTTAAAAGTCAAGTTTGTGTCTGTTGGTGTTTCTTTTGGAGAGTCAGCTTCAAGGGAGTCCCTTTAGGTGTTTGACAAGGTCAGAAGAGGTGTCTAGCTTGTGGTTAAGCTTGGCGTGAGAGATTAGAAGCATTTGAGGGAAGATCTAGGCTAAAGAAAATGGAGCTGCTTCAATCTGGTACAACAAGGCGTGAAGAGAAGAAAGAGAGAGGGAATGAGTGGGGGTGGTTCTCACAAATGAAAACAACTCTGAAAAGGTGTGGAGTTTGGAGAAACCATGAGAAGGAAGAGTCTTTGAAGGGTAAAGCTGCTGAGAAAGATCAGACAGCAAGAGAAACAAGTGGAGATTGCTTTAGTCTTGAAGAAAGTACACTGCTTGAGAAGATTGAAGATGTTTATGAGAACAAGATCAGTCTTAGGGGAGTGTATGAAGTCAAGAAGGTGATTAGTGAAGTTAAACCAGGAAGAGAAGGGTTTAATAACCATGTGAGGAAGCTACAACATTTGTGGGTTGAGCTACAAGGGTTGAGATCCCATGTGGATGGGGATACTACACAAGAGCAAGCGACAGTCTTGAAGCTCTTGGCGAGCATGGAGTCATCATATGGGTGGCTGGTGGAGATGGTTCTAAGAGGGGAACAGCTTCCGGAAATGGAAGAGGTCTGTGTGCTTATAAGAAGGGCGTATGAGATAATGAGAGATGATGAGAGGCTAACCATGAGTAGGAGTGAGAGCTCATGGAAGCCAACTGGGAGTAGGAGTGAGAGCTTCCATAAGCTAACCATGAGTAGGAGTGAGAGCTCATGGAGGCTAACCGGGAGTAGGAGTGAGGGCTTCCGGAAGAAGAGAAGGTGCAGAATGCTATCCAAAGCTTCTATCAACATAGGAAAGGGTAGGAAGAGAGTTGTGGGAGAGTGTTCTTACTCAGCCTACATTGGGGAATCAGTAGAAGACAGTGGGGTGTTAAAAGAGCAGGAGAAAGGGAGTGGAGCTGATGATCGCATCACCAGGAAGGAATGGAGAGTGTTCATGGAGCAAGTACAAGCCTTAGCAGCAAGCAGGAAGCATGCTACACAATCCGGAGCTTCTAAACCCATTGTGATTGATTCTGGAGCAAGTCATCATATGATCAGTGATAGGAGGCTTATAAGTGAGATCAAGGCTGCAACAGGGAGTGTTATGATAGCTAATGGTGCCATGATCCCAATAGAAGGAGTGGGAAAGCTAAAACTGTTTGAAAAGGACACGGCTGCCTTCTACATGCCTCAGTTCACTTCAAATCTATTATCTGTGAAGAAAGCTACCATTGATCTTGATTGTCAAGTAGTATTCAGACCTGATGAAGTGGAGTTTCAAGATTTGAAACTGGGAGAGTCATTGGCAGAGGAGACAGCAAGAATCAGCTATACCACCTCAACTTGGCTAAGACCTCTAATCCCTTTGATTCTATTTGCTTGAGTAGTACTGCTGAGAAGATTGATAGTATTACTTGGCATGCTAGATTAGGACATCCTCATGCTCGTGCCATTGAATTGATAATCCCTAATATGTCATTCAATCACTTGAATTGTGAAGCATGCATATTAGGAAAGCATTGTAGGACTGTTTTCCCAACATCTGAGACTACTTATGAGCATTGCTTTGATCTAGTTCACTCTGATGTGTGGACCGCTCCATGCATGTCTAGAGACAGCCATAAATACTTTGTGACATTCATTGATGAGAAGTCTAAGTATACATGGCTCACATTGCTTCCATCTAAAGATAGGGTGCTAGAAGCTTTTATGAACTTCCAAGCATATGTATCTAATCAATACAATGCCACTGTGAAGGTACTGAGATCAGACAACGGAGGTGAATACATCAGCAATGCCTTTAAGAGTCATCTAGCCAAGCATGGGATTGTGCATCAGACCAGTTGTCCCTACACACCACAGCAGAATGGTGTAGCTGAGAGGAAGAATAGGCACTTGATGGAGGTTGCTAGGTCGATGATGTTTCATACAAATGTCCCAAAACGTTTTTGGGGAGATGCTGTACAGACTGCTTGCTATCTCATCAACCGGGTCCCAACAAAGATACTGAAGAATCTGTCTCCATTTGAGGTACTGAATAAGAGCAAGCCTTTTATTGATCACCTACGAGTATTTGGGTGTGTATGCTATGTCATGACTCCAGGAGAACAGAGAAACAAGCTGGAGGCAAAGAGTACTAAGGCTATGTTCATTGGATACTCTATCACTCAGAAGGGATACAAGTGCTATGATCCTGAAGCAAGGAGAGTGATGGTATCTAGAGAAGTGAAGTTTATTGAATCAAAAGGGTATTATGAAGAAAAGGAGTGGGAAAATCTGAAGGATTTGTCTCAAGCCCCATCTGATAGAGCAACAACACTGAGGGTGCTGTTGGAGAAGCTAGGGATAGGGTTATCCCAGGATCAGGAATCTGGAAGAAGAGAGTCTTCCAATCCGACTAGTGAAACTGAAAGAACAACTCCTCTTGATCATGAGAGGGGGAATGGAACTGAATCTCATGAGCAAGTGCAAAATCAAGAAGATTCAGGCCAGCATAATCAAGAGGTGACACAGGAAGTAGAGAGTGGTGCTCAGTCTAGTGGAGATGGGCAAAGAGAGTCTACTGGCTCAGATGAGAGTGGAGAGTGGGAAGGAGATCCTAATGGGTCAAATGAGAGTGGTGCTCAATCAAGTGAAGATGGGCAAGAGCCACAAGAAGAACAAGTTCAGGAGCTAAGGAGGAGCACAAGGGTGAAGAGAGATGCTTCCAACTGGGTAAACACGAGAGTGTACTACAATGCCCAGGCTGTGGAGCATCCTTCTCAAGCTATGTGTTCCTTTGCAGAGTTTCCGGACGAGCATACAGCCTTCACAGTAAGCTTGGATGAGAGCTATATTCCAAGGACATATGAAGAAGCTATGGCTTTAAAGGAGTGGAGAGATTCAGTTGCTGATGAGTCCGGAGCCATGATTAAGAATGAAACGTGGTATGAGAGTGAACTGCCTAAAGGGAAGAAGGCAGTGACTAGTAAATGGGTGTTCACAATCAAGTTTCATCCTGATGGGAGAATAGAGAGGCGCAAATCTAGGTTGGTGGCAAGAGGATTTACTCAGACATATGGTGAGGACTATGTTGAGACCTTTGCTCCTGTGGCTAAACTTCATACTATCAGGATTGTATTATCTTTAGCTGTGAATCTTGAGTGGGATTTGTGGCAAATGGATGTGAAGAATGCATTCCTTCAAGGAGAGTTGGAAGATGAAGTATACATGCATCCACCACCAGGTCTTGAACATCTAGTAAAGAATGGTAATGTGTTGAGGTTGAGGAAAGCTATCTATGGTCTCAAGCAGTCTCCAAGGGCGTGGTACAACAAGTTGAGTACTACACTGAATGGGAGAGGGTTCAGAAAGTCAGAATTGGATCACACTCTCTTTACCCTAACCACCTCATCTGGTATTGTGGTGTTGCTTGTGTATGTGGATGATATCATCATCACAGGCAGTGATAAGGAAGGCATCAAGGCTACAAAGGAGTATCTCAAGGCAAGCTTTGAGATTAAAGACTTGGGGGAAATGAAGTATTTTCTTGGGATTGAGATATGCAGATCAAAGGAAGGATTGTTTATGTCCCAAAGGAAGTATGTGATTGATCTCTTGAAGGGAGCAGATGCCTATGGAGGAAAGACAGCCAAGATGCCAATGGAGGATGGTTACAAGGTTCCACGTGAGGGGGAGATTGAGGATAGCAAGCCGTTCCATGATCCTAAGCTATATAGGAAGCTGGTGGGGAAGTTGATTTATCTTACCATTACTAGACCTGATGTGTGTTTTGCGGTGAATCAAGTCAGTCAACACATGCAAGTTCCTAAGGAGCACCATTGGCGGATGGTGGAAAGGATCTTGATGTATCTGAATGGAACTACTGGTCTTGGAGTATGGATGGGATGTAACAAGAGTACTGAGGTTGTAGGCTACTGTGATGCAGATTGGGCTGGAGACCGAGCAGACAGAAGATCAACCACAGGCTATTGTACATTCATTGGTGGTAACTTGGTCACTTGGAAGAGTAAGAAGCAGAAGGTAGTGTCTTGCTCCAGTGCTGAGGCCGAGTATAGAGCAATGCTGAAGCTTACAAATGAGCTAGTGTGGATAAAAGGGATTTTGAAGCATCTGGAGATTATTCAAGCAACGCCAATGACAATGCATTGTGATAATCAAGCAGCTATCCACATTGCATCTAATTCTGTGTTCCATGAGAGAACAAAGCACATTGAGGTTGATTGTCACAAGGTGAGGCAGATGATGATTCTTGGGGTGATTCTACCTTGTTATACTCGGAGTGAGGATCAGTTAGCAGATGTGTTCACAAAGGCAGCAAGGCAAAAGACAATGGAGTCCATACACATAAGGTTAGGACTCATTGATCTCTCGCCTAAGGACTAGTCTATACACTCTCCTGATCATGTGATCTCTACTCTTTCCTCATTAAGGTTTTGTCCCAATGGGTTTTCCTTAATGAGGTTTTAATGAGGGAGATCTCATGGTTCTTCCAAGCTTGACTTGTTCCACATGGTCAAGCTTGAGGGGGAGTGTTGAGATGAGAGAGTAACTTTAGAGTTTTACTGTGGTAACTTTATTTTAACCACAGTAACTACTTGGGAAGTTACCTGAAGTGATGAGAAGGTAACTTGGTGAAGAGAGGAGTTGAAACTCGTCCAAGGAGGGTAAGGGATAAGGTTTCTCTTGGCTGGAAAGGATAAGCATCTTTACAGCAAGTGACAGCCTGTCCAAGCATGTGAAGCATCTCAGCCTAGTATTTCTATTGACTTCACATGCTTATAGGTCTAGATTGAATACACTGAACCTAGACATGATTGTAATCTCTTTATAGCTTGTAATCTCTCATCTGAATCAATTAATGGAGTTTTGAGTCTCTCTCTCTCTTGTTCTTAATCTCCAATCTCTTTAATTCTCAGATTAAACTTAATCACTCTTTAAATCACAAAATCTAATACCACATACACAAGAAGTGCAATCATACCTGAGGGAGTTGTGAGTGTGAAGAGAGTGTGGTCTAGTTCAGACTTCTTGAAGCCACGGCCATTCAGAGTAGTGCTCAGCTTGTTGTACCAAGCCCTTGGTGATTGCTTCAGCCCATAGATAGCTTTCTTCAATCTTAACACATTCCCTTTCTTCACTAAGTGTTCTAGGCCTGGAGGTGGATGCATATATACTTCATCCTCAAGTTCACCTTGTAAGAATGCATTCTTCACATCCATTTGCCATAACCCCCATCCAAGATTCACAGCCAAGCTTAATACAATCCTTATGGTATGTAGTTTAGCTACTGGTGCAAAGGTCTCTATGTAATCTTCTCCATAAGTTTGAGTGAAACCTCTTGCTACTAGCCTTGACTTCTTCCTCTCAACCTTTCCATCAGCCTTATACTTGATTGTGAATATCCATTTACTACTCACAGCCTTCTTCCCTTTTGGTAACTCACTCTCATACCATGTATCATTCTTGATCATGGCTCCTGCCTCAGCTCCAACTGATTCCTTCCATTCTTTATCCATGATTGCTTCTTCATAGCTTCTTGGAATATAGTTCTCATCCAAGTTAATCATGAACGCACAATGTTCTTCAGGGTATTGAGCAAAGGAACACACAACTCGAGAAGGATCCTCCACAGCTTGGGCATTGTAGTACACTCGCGTGTTTACCCAAGAAGAAGGATCCTTTCTAATCCTTGTGCTTCTCCTCAATGTTGAGAAGGCTTCTTGACGAGAGCACTTGGCGGTTAATCAAGAAGAGGAGCAGACTGGTTTGTGAAGCAAGATGGAGGATGGTGAAGCAATCACCAAGGCGGCCAAAGCAGAGCAGCCTTGATACTACAGACTGAACCATCCGATCATGAAGCTTTAGAACTAGGTGGAGACTCTAGAAGGAGAAGCAGCCAAGGCTCCACAAGTTCTTGATACTCTTGGTGCGAGTATGATCTGATGGTTCCATATGAAGCTAGAAGAAGGTCAGACCGTGAGAAGAGTACAAGATGAAGGGTGATGAGCAAGGGAAGATGTGATCAACCTTGCATCACAAGAAGAGGCCATGATCCAGAGTCTTTGTGTCCCTTACATTGTTGGTAAGGCACAAAGACTCACTGGCCAATCCCTAGGCCTTGGAGGCTTTACTCTTTTTCCCTCATCAAGGTTTTGTCCCAAAGGGTTTTCCTTGGTGAGGTTTTTAATGAGGAAGTTCTTCAAGGTTCCAAGCTTGACTTAGGATCAGCTAGAGTCAAGCTTGAGGGGGAGTGTTAACTTGAAGAGAAGAAGTGGAGAAGCAAAAGTGATGAGTTGAGTTGGTGCTTGTGCAAAGACACGGCAAGATCTTCAGAGATTGTATGTTAAGGCTTTGGGAGAGTCTTAAGGCTTTAGAAGTGGTCTGATGAGTGTGCAAAGATAGGGTTAAGTCCAGGAGGGACTTAGACACCATTTAGAGAAGATTTGGGTCAGACAGTAACTCCAAAGTTACCACAGTAACTTTGGAGAGTTACCACAGTAAGATTGGAGAAGGTTGGGCAAGTTGGTGTAAAAGTGAATAGTGAATCACTAGTCACTATTCAGGTTGACTATTCACTATTTGGATCACTATTCAGGATGTGAGGCACCAAGGTTTGAATCTAGTCAAAGGGAATCAAGAAGATGCTGTGTGGAGCTGATTGGTTACTTTGGGGCATGGACAGGCTGGCTATTGCTGTAAAGGAAGAGCAGCCACGACCATGCACCTAGACTGATCTGTAGACAGATACAAAGGAGCCTAAGGAGAGCCAATCACAGCACAGCCTTGTTTGAATTAAAGTGAGCCAGCTTAGCTCATCCAATCAGCACACATCACTCAGATCACTTCTAAAGCCTTAAGACTCTCCCAAAGCCTTAACATACAATCTCTGAAGATCTTGCCGTGTCTTTGCACAAGCACCAACTCAACTCATCACTTTTGCTTCTCCACTTCTTCTCTTCAAGTTAACACTCCCCCTCAAGCTTGACTCTAGCTGATCCTAAGTCAAGCTTGGAACCTTGAAGAACTTCCTCATTAAAAACCTCACCAAGGAAAACCCTTTGGGACAAAACCTTGATGAGGGAAAAAGAGTAAAGCCTCCAAGGCCTAGGGATTGGCCAGTGAGTCTTTGTGCCTTACCAACAATGTAAGGGACACAAAGACTCTGGATCATGGCCTCTTCTTGTGATGCAAGGTTGATCACATCTTCCCTTGCTCATCACCCTTCATCTTGTACTCTTCTCACGGTCTGACCTTCTTCTAGCTTCATATGGAACCATCAGATCATACTCGCACCAAGAGTATCAAGAACTTGTGGAGCCTTGGCTGCTTCTCCTTCTAGAGTCTCCACCTAGTTCTAAAGCTTCATGATCGGATGGTTCAGTCTGTAGTATCAAGGCTGCTCTGCTTTGGCCGCCTTGGTGATTGCTTCACCATCCTCCATCTTGCTTCACAAACCAGTCTGCTCCTCTTCTTGATTAACCGCCAAGTGCTCTCGTCAAGAAGCCTTCTCAACACTCCCCCTCAAGCTTGACCATGTGGAACAAGTCAAGCTTGGAAGGAGAGCTTCTTGATCATCCATCTTTGCTCACTGCTGTCCACCTTCGTAAACCAGCATCTTTGTGATCATTGAAGTCTTCTCAACACTCAATACAGGTTGTTCTTGCACTTGAACCTGCTCATCTTGTATATGCGGTTCTTGTGCTTCACTGTGATGTTCTTCATCTCCTTGGTCTTGCTCACCTTGATGATGAGAACCTGAGTTGAACTCTTCTCCTTCTTCACTCAAGCCGACTCCTTCTTGGCCATTTTCTTGAGTTTCAGGTTCACTTCCCCCCTCATGATCAAGGTGAGGTGTTTGAGCAGCTCTTCTTGGTTCATTTGAGCTCTCTTCTGGTTGTCTACTTCTTGTGGACTGATCCTGATTCATCTTGATACCAAGACCTTCCAAGATCACTCTTAAGACTCCAGCCTTATCTGATGTAAGATCCCTCAAGTCTTCTTGATTCTTCTCTTCATAGTATCCTCTTTCTTCAATGAACTTCACATCTCTAGATACAAGTACCCTTCTAGCTTCTGGATCATAACACTTATATCCTTTTTGAGTTGTTGAGTAGCCAATGAACATTGCCTTTCTGCTTCTTGCTTCTAGCTTGTTCCTCAACTCTCCTGGTACCAACACATAACACAAGCATCCAAACACTCTCATATATGTCAAAGATGGCTTGCGCTGGTTCAGTACCTCAAACGGTGCTTGATCCTTCAATACCCTTGTAGGTATTCGGTTGATTAGATAGCAAGCAGTGGATACAGCATCACTCCAGAATCTTTTAGGTACATTAGCTTGGAACATTAATGACCGAGCCACCTCCATCAAGTGCCTGTTCTTCCTCTCAGCTACACCATTCTGTTGTGGTGTGTAGGGGCAGCTTGTTTGATGAAGTATTCCATGATGATCTAGATGACTTTTGAACGCATAGCTTGTGTATTCTCCTCCATTATCTGATCTCAAAATTTTAATCTTAGCATGATAATGGTTAGTCACATAAGCTTGAAAGTTCTTGAATGCATCTATCACCCTATCTTTTGATGGAATTAGTGTTAACCAGGTGTATTTAGATTTTTCATCAATGAATGTGACAAAGTACTTATGATTATCTCTAGAGAAAATAGGTGCAGTCCACACATCAGTATGAATCAAATCAAAGCAATTTTCATAAGCAGTAGATGTTCTTGGAAATACATTCTTACAATGCTTGCCTAAAATGCAAGCTTCACACTTATCATTTTCAAAAACCACACCTGGTAACATCAAGTTTAAAGCCCTCTCATGGGGATGACCTAGTCTAGCATGCCACAATGCATTTTTATTCAAACTAGAAGCAGAAGTAAATGAGCAGTTATGATTGGAAACAGGATCAAGCTTCTCAAGCATATATAACTCTCCCTTTGTAACTCCTTTTCCAATCAGTTGGCTGCTTTCAATATCCTGAAACTTCACATCATTAGGACTGAATATAACATTGCAATTCAAATCAGTAGTGCATTTCTTAACTGAAAGTAGATTTGATGTGAATTCAGGAATGTAAAATGCTCTAGTAGTCTTATCAAATAGCTTTAAGTTTCCTATTCCCTTAATAGGTATCTTATCTCCATTTGCAATCATCACACATCCATTAGTAGGTTCTATGTCTTTAATCAGGTTGGTGTCACTAATCATATGATGAGATGCACCTGAATCTATAATCAATGGTTTGGATGCATTGCTAGCATGATGGCAGATACAATTTGATCTATATGCATTCATCCTAGCATTTCTATCAATGCACTGCTCAATTCCAGCCTTACTATCATTCCTAGCAATCTCAGCCTTACTGTGAGTCATTTCTATAGTCCTAGCAATCATAGAAGCACCAAATGAATACCCATGAATGTTACCATTATCCTTGAGCATTTTGATGAGTGCATCCATCTCGGACCTCCTGATGAAGTCTTGATCATTGCCTCGGGGGTTGATGGCTCCAGTATAAGTCTTTTCCATTCCCTTCACGGTTCTCCACTTCAGTTCCTCGGTTGGATGGCCCTGCTCCACTTGATCCTTCAGTCATGTGAGCTCTTGCCTCTTTCTCCTTTATGAACTTAGCCGGCTTCAAGTGGGGATGGAGTATCCAGCACTGAATCTTCTTGTGCCCATACCTCTTGCAATGATCACAATTCCCATTGAACTTCTCATACTTGTTGTAGCCAGCTTTGTTGGCTTGAGGAGGTTCTTCACGGTCAGATTGCACAGCATTTGCAAGAGATAAGTCTCCCTTGCCTCCAAACAAGCCCATTGAGCCCTGCTCCCTTTGTATCTGAGCACACACCTCCTCAAGGTCAGGTAATTTCTCGGACCTTAGCATGTGCTGAATGAGACCATTGTAGCTTGCATTCAATGTGAGCAGCAACCCAAAGACCTTGTCCTGCTCACGCCTCTCATTTAGAAGCTCTGGATCAACTGTGCTTGGCCTCAACATCTCCAGCTCAGACCACAGTGTCCTGAACCTCCCCAAATGCTTTGTAAACTCCATGTCATCTTGGGTTAACTCGTTGATTGCCTTCTTGACTTCAAACACTCGGTTCAGGTTAGAAACATTTCCATACACCTTCTTCAGAGTGTCCCACAGCTCCTTGGCTGTCTCACAGTAGCTATAAGCATCTAGGATAGCCGGTTCCAACGAGGCATGAAGAACTGACATCACCATCATGTCTTCTTGTTGCCACTTCTCCACAACACTCTCCTCGGAGCTCTCTGCGTCACCCTCTTGAGTAATCGCCCTTGGAGCTTCACCAGCTGTGATATGCTTCCACAAACCCTTGCTTCCCACAGCAGTCTTCACCATCCTAGACCAGACTAGGTAGTTGCTTCCTTTGAATGTCACCGCGACCTTCATCTTCAAAACACTTTCCATCTTGAACAGCTTGACGTCTACAGCTTGAACACCCTACTAGATCTTGTACTGAGAACCCACACTGCCCTCTAGAACAAAGATTTACCCTTGAGTCTTCAAATGAACCTCCCACGGATCACCAAGACACACGCAAAGTACCTTGAGCTTTTGAACTCTCAAGAAACTCTCAAACACACTCACTTGTTCTCTTAAAGTTTCAAACTTGAATCCTTTAAGAAAGTCACTCACGAACTCAGATTTTAATCAACCTGGCTCTGATACCATATGAGATTTAAGGATGTAAATGATTATCTGAGTTTAGAAAGGATTATAGAAGAGAATAAGAGATTAAGAGACAGATTAGAGACTAATGGAGAATCATAATGAAATGAGTATAGAGAGAGATTGTTTAGAACTGTCTAATCTTATTATGAGATCAGGTTACAATATTTATAGAAGAGGCATTAGGGTTACAAGTCAAGAGAAAGCAGCACTAGTCATAAGCATGTGAAGTCAAGCCAAAGGGGAGCGTCCCTTTTGAATGAACGGATGGTAAGGCTCACACGCTTGGCCTTTACAGCCTGTCCACGGCCTGGATGGATAAGGCTCGTCCCACCCTTATCCCTAAACGGTCTGATCAGTCTTGAGACCTTCTATGTACTCTAGAGGCTTTACTCACCCATCTCCTTCTTCCTTCATGTTTCCTCAGATGTACGGCCAAGCCCCTGTCCGTACATAGGCCGTACTGTCCGTACTCTTTCCATCACTTGCTTAGCTCTTCCTCTCCTTCTCATAATGACTTCCTCATCTCAACAAACTAGATCAAAGCAATGCTCATATATAGTCTCTGATGCTGGAAAGACAGTCCTACAATGCTTTCCTAATATGCATGCTTCACACTCCAAGTGATTAAATGACATATTAGGCATGATTAACTCAATTGCACGAGCATGAGGATGTCCTAATCTAGCATGCCACGTCATACTATCACACCTATCAGCAGCACTACTCAGGCACATAGAGTTAATGGGATTAAGAGTCTTAGCTGTTTGGAGATGATATAAGTGATGCTTGCTATCCCCTCTGCCAATAACTCTTCCAGTCTTCAAATCTTGAAACTCAACTTCATTTGGCCTGAATACTACTTGACAATCCAGATCAATTGTAGCTTTCTTAACAGATATCAGATTTGAAGTGAACTGAGGCAGATATAAGGCGGTTGAGCTCTTCTCAAACAGCTTGAGGTTTCCCATTCCTTCTACTGGGATCTGAGCGCCATTAGCTATGGTAACACACCCTGTTGCAGCCCTGACATCACTTATCAGACTCCTATCACTGATCATATGATGTGTTGCTCCAGAATCAATTATGATAGGTTTAGAGGCTGTGTAGGAATCGCCTTGCTTCTCACTTGCAGCTAGAGCACCTTGCTTCTTTCTTGCAACCAGTTCATACACACACTTAACAAACTCATCCCATTCTTTCTTTGTGATTGGATCCTCTCCTCCTTTGGTCTCCTGCCTCCTTGTACTTACACCATCTTCTACTGATTCTCCCAAGTAAGCTGAGTATGAACACTCTCCTATAACCATCTGCTGAAGTATATCCTTGATTCTCTTCAAGATCACACTCATCCTGTCACTTAAGTGCTCAGACTCGCTACCCTTTCTCCATGCCCTTCTCTTCATTAACCACTCCTTAGAAAGTTTTCTCAACCTTCCCTTCTTACAGCTTGTACCTCCCTTCCATCTTTCTGGTTTCCTGTTTATCTCCCACACATCACAAGTGTGTTTAACAAGCTCACATACCTCTTCCATAAGGAAGCCAAAGATCACATCTTGCTTCCTCCTTTCTTGACCACATCTCGGATTTGATGTGTGTGCCTTCACCACATCTAACTCTGACCATACTTCTCTCAGCCTTCCCACAAGCTGATAACACTCATCCCTTCCTTGTCTCAAGCCGCGGATCATCCCTTTGTCCTCAACGACTCTTACAGGCTTGGACTTGCCTAAAGTTGCTTCAATCTCACTCTTTGTAGTGTCTCCTTGAACAACTTCATTTCCCAGATTCAGACCTCTTGTCTGACCTTCTTCAGTAGCCATTTCCATGAAAGGTTTCCCCTTTCCATGACTGCTCCATAACCCACAGCTTTCCAAAGCTCCCTTTATCCATCTTGAACACACTCCATCCATTTCTTCTTCACGCCCCAAAGATTTACTAAACCTGTGCTTCATCTCCTGTTGAGGTTGCTTGAATCGACCAGACAACCTCCCAAATACCCAGAAACTGAAGAACAGCTCAAGAACAGCAAGAACACACAACAGATTCTCGCAAATCACCACTCCCTTCCTTGCCAACCTGGCTCTGATACCATATACACTTTTGTGTATGTAGAGTGATGAATAAATATCAAGAGATGATTAGTGTAGATTTGGAGATTTAAGAGAGACTAAGAGAATAAAGAACAAGAGAGAATACTCAAAACTCCATTAATTGATTCAGATGAGAGATTACAAGCTATAAAGAGATTACAATCATGTCTAGGTTCAGTGTATTCAATCTAGACCTATAAGCATGTGAAGTCAATAGAAATACTAGGCTGAGATGCTTCACATGCTTGGACAGGCTGTCACTTGCTGTAAAGATGCTTATCCTTTCCAGCCAAGAGAAACCTTATCCCTTACCCTCCTTGGACGAGTTTCAACTCCTCTCTTCACCAAGTTACCTTCTCATCACTTCAGGTAACTTCCCAAGTAGTTACTGTGGTTAAAATAAAGTTACCACAGTAAAACTCTAAAGTTACTGTCTCAGCCTCAACACTCTATTGAACCTCAAAGCTTCATCTCTTCACTTCTTGGTCTTCTTCTCAACAACAAGGAGATAAAACAGCAAAGATTATAAGATTTAAGGATGTAAATGATTATCTGAGTTTAGAAAGGATTATAGAAGAGAATAAGAGATTAAGAGACAGATTAGAGACTAATGAAGAATCATAATGAAATGAGTATAGAGAGAGATTGTTTAGAACTGTCTAATCTTTATTAAGGGATGAGATTACATATATATAGGTCCATACACTTAGGGTTTTCGAAATCATAAGCATGTAGAGTCAAAGGGGAGCCTAAGCTTTAATTTGAACCGGCCAATAGGTGTCTCCACACGTTTGAAGCATCTTTCTTATCCAAGACCAGATGCTCTTCCTTTCCAGCCCTTGCCAGCCTGTCCTAGCTGATAGCTTTAGTGATGTTAAGAGTAATCTGAGTGTTTAGAGAAGATTAGAATGAGTTTAGAAAAGATTAAAGTCTGAAATAAGATTTGGAGTCTAGAGAGAGTTTTAGAAAGACTAAGAGAGACTCATAACTTGCTTTATTGTATTAATGAGAGTGTTTACAACTTTATAAGAGAGGAGACTAGGGTTTTCGTAGCTAAGAGGATAAGGTAAGCATGTGGAGTCAATGGACATTTCAAACTTGTCCAATGAGGTGAGCCGCGCGTGTGAGCCTTCATTAGCTGGCTCATACCTTTTGCTTTTCCGTGTCCAGCTGTGCCAGCCTGTCCAAGACTCTCCCTTATCCTTTCCAACGGTCTGATCCATCCACAAAGGCCAAGGTAACTTCTCCTCTTTACTTAATTAACTCGGATAACTTGTGGTGAGGTTTGGTTGAGCTTTGGTCGATCCTATCTTGTACGGCCTGTCCGGCCATGTACGGCCTTGTACGGACAGGCTGATCCCAAAGCTCCCAAACCTTCCTATCCTTCCTCTTCTTCATTCTACTCAACCCTCATCTCCATTCTTCACTTGACACTCTTCATCTCAACACTCCCCCTCAAGCTTAGCTTTGTGAAAGACTAAGCTTGGACAGCCATGAGATCTTCCTCATTAAAAACCTCACTAAGGAAAACCCATTGGGACAAAACCTTAATGAGGGAAAAAGAGTAAAGATCTCATGACTAAGGGGATCAGCTGCGTCTCTTCCCAAGATCAATGAGGCCCAATCTGATATGAATGGACTCCATTGTCTTTTGCCTTGCAGCCTTGGTGAATACATCAGCCAACTGATCTTCACTCCTAGTATAACATGGCAAGATGACTCCTAGGACAATCATCTGCCTCACCTTGTGGCAATCAACCTCAATGTGCTTTGTTCTCTCATGGAACACCGAGTTGGAGGCTATGTGAATGGCGGCCTGGTTGTCACAATGCATTGTCATTGGAGTGTCTTGTGCTATCTCCAAATGCTTCAAGATGCCCTTGATCCAAACTAGCTCGTTTGTAAGCTTCAGCATTGTTGAGATGTGTTGAGGTATATGTGAAGGCATTGAGGAGTTAAGGACATGAGAAAGCTAAGGAGTGAAAGGAAAGGGAGTGAAGAGTGAGCTAAGGCATGGTACGGACGGGCCATCCGTACACTGACCGTACCAAGGTAAAACTAGGATGGTAACTTCACCGAGTAACTCGTATGGACCGAGGTGAAGTTACACTTGACCAAAAGCTTATCCAGACGTTGGAGTTGTGAGATTTAAGGATGTAAATGATTATCTGAGTTTAGAAAGGATTATAGAAGAGAATAAGAGATTAAGAGACAGATTAGAGACTAATGGAGAATCATAATGAAATGAGTATAGAGAGAGATTGTTTAGAACTGTCTAATCTTATTATGAGATGAGGTTACAATATTTATAGAAGAGGCATTAGGGTTACAAGTTAAGAGAAAGCAGCACTAGTCATAAGCATGTGAAGTCAAGACCAAGAGGAGCGTCCCTTTTGAATGAACGGATGGTAAGGCTCACACGCTTGGCCTTTACAGCCTGTCCACGGCCTGGATGGATAAGGCTCGTCCCACCCTTATCCTTAAACGGTCTGATCAGTCTTGAGACCTTCTATGTACTCTAGAGGCTTTACTCACCCATCTCCTTCTTCCTTCATGTTTCCTCAGATGTACGGCCAAGCCCCTGTCCGTACATAGGCCGTACTGTCCGTACTCTTTCCATTACTTGCTTAGCTCTTCCTCTCCTTCTCATAATGACTTCCTCATCTCAACACTCCCCCTCAAGCTTAGCTTTGTGAAAGCCTAAGCTTGGATGGCTATGAGATCTTCCTCATTAAAAACCTCACCAAGGAAAACCCATTGGGACAAAACCTTGATGAGGGAAAAAGAGTAAAGACCTCACAGCCAAGAGGATCAGCTCCTTCCCTTCCCAAGATCAATGAGGCCCAACCTGATATGAATGGACTCCATTGTCTTCTGTCTTGCAGCTTTGGTGAACACATCAGCCAACTGATCTTCACTCCTTGTGTAACATGGCAAGATGACTCCTAGAATGATCATTTGCCTCACCTTGTGGCAATCAACTTCAATGTGCTTGGTTCTCTCATGAAACACCGAGTTGGATGCAATGTGAATGGCTGCTTGGTTATCACAATGCATTGTCATTGGTGTGGCTTGATCAATCTCCAAATGCTTCAAGATGCCTTTGATCCACACCAACTCGTTGGTAAGCTTCAGCATAGCTCTATACTCAGCTTCTGCACTTGAGCAAGAGACCACCTTCTGCTTCTTACTCTTCCATGTCACCAAGTTGCCTCCAATGAATGTGCAATAGCCTGTGGTTGATCTCCTGTCTGCTCTATCACCAGCCCAATCTGCATCACAGTATCCAACCACTTCAGTGCTTCCATTGCAACCCATCCATACTCCTTGATCAGGTGAGCCGTTGAGATACATCAAGATCCTCTCCACCATGCGCCAATGATGCTCCTTAGGAACTTGCATGTGTTGACTCACCTGATTCACAGCAAAACAAATGTCAGGTCTAGTTATGGTAAGATAAATCAATTTGCCAACTAGTTTTCTATAGAGTTTAGGATCCTGATAAGGTTTGCTGTCTTCAATCTCCCCCTCTCGTGGGACTTTGTAGCCATCCTCCATAGGCATCCTTGCAGTCTTGCCTCCATAAGCACCTGCACCTTTCAAAAGATCAAGTGTATACTTCCTTTGGGACATGAATAAACCTTCCTTGGATCTACATATCTCAATTCCAAGAAAGTATTTCATTTCTCCCAAATCTTTAATCTCAAACATGGATTTAATGAACTCCTTGGTTGCTATGATACCTTCCTTATCACTTCCTGTGATAATGATATCATCAACATACACAAGAAGTGCAATCATACCTGAGGGAGTTGTGAGTGTGAAGAGAGTGTGGTCTAGTTCAGACTTCTTGAAGCCACGGCCATTCAGGGTAGTGCTCAGCTTGTTGTACCAAGCCCTTGGTGATTGCTTCAGCCCATAGATAGCTTTCTTCAATCTTAACACATTCCCTTTCTTCACTAAGTGTTCTAGGCCTGGAGGTGGATGCATATATACTTCATCCTCAAGTTCACCTTGTAAGAATGCATTCTTCACATCCATTTGCCATAACCCCCATCCAAGATTCACAGCCAAGCTTAATACAATCCTTATGGTATGTAGTTTAGCTACTGGTGCAAAGGTCTCTATGTAATCTTCTCCATAAGTTTGGGTGAAACCTCTTGCTACTAGCCTTGACTTCTTCCTCTCAACCTTTCCATCAGCCTTATACTTGATTGTGAATATCCATTTACTACTCACAGCCTTCTTCCCTTTTGGTAACTCACTCTCATACCATGTATCATTCTTGATCATGGCTCCTGCCTCAGCTCCAACTGATTCCTTCCATTCTTTATCCATGATTGCTTCTTCATAGCTTCTTGGAATATAGTTCTCATCCAAGTTAACCATGAACGCACAATGTTCTTCAGGGTATTGAGCAAAGGAACACACAACTCAAGGAGGATCCTCCACAGCTTGGGCATTGTAGTACACTCGCGTGTTTACCCAAGAGGAAGGATCCTTTCTAATCCTTGTGCTTCTCCTCAATACAGGTTGTTCTTGCACTTGAACCTGCTCATCTTGTATATGCGGTTCTTGTGCTTCACTGTGATGTTCTTCATCTCCTTGGTCTTGCTCACCTTGATGATGAGAACCTGAGTTGAAATCTTCTCCTTCTTCACTCAAGCCGACTCCTTCTTGGCCATTTTCTTGAGTTTCAGGTTCACTTCCCCCCTCATGATCAAGGTGAGGTGTTTGAGCAGCTCTTCTTGGTTCATTTGAGCTCTCTTCTGGTTGTCCACTTCTTGTGGACTGATCCTGATTCATCTTGATACCAAGACCTTCCAAAATCACTCTTAAGACTCCAGCCTTATCTGATGTAAGATCCCTCAAGTCTTCTTGATTCTTCTCTTCATAGTATCCTCTTTCTTCAATGAACTTCACATCTCTAGATACGAGTACCCTTCTAGCTTCTGGATCATAACACTTATATCCTTTTTGAGTTGTTGAGTAGCCAATGAACATTGCCTTTCTGCTTCTTGCTTCTAGCTTGTTCCTCAACTCTCCTGGTACCAACACATAACACAAGCATCCAAACACTCTCATATATGTCAAAGATGGCTTGCGCTGGTTCAGTACCTCAAACGGTGCTTGATCCTTCAATACCCTTGTAGGTATTCGGTTGATGAGATAGCAAGCAGTAGATACAGCATCACTCCAGAATCTTTTAGGTACATTAGCTTGGAACATTAATGACCGAGCCACCTCCATCAAGTGCCTGTTCTTCCTCTCAGCTACACCATTCTGTTGTGGTGTGTAGGGGCAGCTTGTTTGATGAAGTATTCCATGATGATCTAGATGGCTTTTGAACGCATAGCTTGTGTATTCTCCTCCATTATCTGATCTCAAAATTTTAATCTTAGCATGATAATGGTTAGTCACATAAGCTTGAAAGTTCTTGAATGCATCTATCACCCTATCTTTTGATGGAATTAGTGTTAACCAGGTGTATTTAGATTTTTCATCAATGAATGTGACAAAGTACTTATGATTATCTCTAGAGAAAATAGGTGCAGTCCACACATCAGTATGAATCAAATCAAAGCAATTTTCATAAGCAGTAGATGTTCTTGGAAATACATTCTTACAATGCTTGCCTAAAATGCAAGCTTCACACTTATCATTTTCAAAAACCACACCTGGTAACATCAAGTTTAAAGCCCTCTCATGGGGATGACCTAGTCTAGCATGCCACAATGCATTTTTATTCAAACTAGAAGCAGAAGTAAATGAGCAGTTATGATTGGAAACAGGATCAAGCTTCTCAAGCATAGATAACTCTCCCTTTGTAACTCCTTTTCCAATCAGTTGGCTGCTTTCAATATCCTGAAACTTCACATCATTAGGACTGAATATAACATTGCAATTCAAATCAGTAGTGCATTTCTTAACTGAAAGTAGATTTGATGTGAATTCAGGAATGTAAAATGCTCTAGTAGTCTTATCAAATAGCTTTAAGTTTCCTATTCCCTTAATAGGTATCTTATCTCCATTTGCAATCATCACACATCCATTAGTAGGTTCTATGTCTTTAATCAGGTTGGTGTCACTAATCATATGATGAGATGCACCTGAATCTATAATCAATGGTTTGGATGCATTGCTAGCATGATGGCAGATACAATTTGATCTATATGCATTCATCCTAGCATTTCTATCAATGTACTGCTCAATTCCAGCCTTACTATCATTCCTAGCAATCTCAGCCTTACTGTGAGTCATTTCTATAGTCCTAGCAATCATAGAGGCACCAAATGAATACCCATGAATGTTACCATTATCCTTGAGCATTTTGATGAGTGCATCCATCTCGGACCTCCTGATGAAGTCTTGATCATTGCCTCGGGGGTTGATGGCTCCAGTATAAGTCACCAAAGCTTTTCCATTCCCTTCACGGTTGTCCACTTCAGTTCCTCGGTTGGATGGCCCTGCTCTGAGATTTTTAGTAATGTTTAGAGTAATCTGAGTGTTTAGGAAAGACTAGAATCGATTTAGAGAAGATTAGAGAATGAAATGAGATTATGAGTCTAATATGGAACCATTGATCTTAAAGACTAAGAGAAAGACTCAAAACTTGCTTGATTGTATTAATGAGAGTGTTTACAACTTTATAAGAGAAGAGACTAGGGTTTTCGTAGCTTAAGAGGATAAGGTAAGCATGTGGAGTCAATGGCCATTTCAAACTTGTCCAATGAGGTGAGCCGCGCGTGTGAGCCTTCATTAGCTGGCTCAACCTTTTGCTTTTCCGTGTCCAGCTGTGCCAGCCTGTCCAAGACTCTCCCTTATCCTTTCCAACGGTCTGATCCACTCACAAAGGCCAAGGTAACTTCTCCTCTTTACTTAAGTAACTTGGATAACTTATGGTGAGGTTTGGTTGAGCTTTGGTCGATCCTATCTTGTACGGCCTGTCCTGTCATGTACGGCCATGTACGGCCTTGTACGGACAGGCTGATCCCAAAGCTCCCAAACCTTCCTATCCTTCCTCTTCTTCATTCTACTCAACCCTCATCTCCATTCTTCACTTGACACTCTTCATCTCAACACTCCCCCTCAAGCTTAGCTTTGTGAAAGACTAAGCTTGGACAGCCATGAGATCTTCCTCATTAAAAACCTCACTAAGGAAAACCCATTGGGACAAAACCTTAATGAGGGAAAAAGAGTAAAGATCTCATGACTAAGGGGATCAGCTGCTTCTCTTCCCAAGATCAATGAGGCCCAATCTGATATGAATGGACTCCATTGTCTTTTGCCTTGCAGCCTTGGTGAATACATCAGCCAACTGATCTTCACTCCTAGTATAACATGGCAAGATGACTCCTAGGACAATCATCTGCCTCACCTTGTGGCAATCAACCTCAATGTGCTTTGTTCTCTCATGGAACACCGAGTTGGAGGCTATGTGAATGGCGGCCTGGTTGTCACAATGCATTGTCATTGGAGTGTCTTGTGCTATCTCCAAATGCTTCAAGATGCCCTTGATCCAAACTAGCTCGTTTGTAAGCTTCAGCATGGCTCTATATTCAGCTTCTGCACTAGAGCATGACACCACCTTCTGTTTCTTACTCTTCCAAGTCACCAAGTTGCCTCCAATGAATGTGCAATAGCCGGTTGTTGATCTTCTGTCAGCTCTATCACCTGCCCAATCAGCATCACAATAGCCCACCACTTCTGTGCTTCCATTGCACCCCATCCATACACCTTGATCCGGCGAGCCATTTAGATACATCAGCAGCCTCTCCACCATACGCCAATGATGTTCCTTGGGAAGCTGCATGTGTTGACTCACCTGATTCACAGCAAAGCATATATCAGGTCTTGTGATGGTTAGATAAATCAATTTGCCAACAAGTTTTCTATAGAGTTTAGGATCATGAAATGGCTTGCTGTCTTCAATCTCCCCCTCTCTTGGTACTTTGTAGCCATCTTCCATTGGCATCCTTGCTGTCTTGCCTCCATAAGCACCTGCACCTTTCAAAAGATCAAGTGTATACTTCCTTTGGGACATGAACAAACCTTCCTTGGATCTACAAATCTCAATTCCAAGAAAGTATTTCATTTCTCCCAAGTCTTTTATTTCAAACATAGACTTTAGAAACTCCTTGGTTGCTTTGATACCTTCCTTATCACTTCCTGTGATAATGATATCATCCACATACACAAGGAGAGCAACCATACCTGAGGGAGTAGTGAGGGTAAAGAGAGTATGGTCCAATTCAGACTTCTTAAAACCTCGGCTGTTTAGAGTTGTGCTCAACTTGTTGTACCATGCCCTTGGTGATTGCTTCAACCCATAGATAGCCTTCTTTAGCCTCAGTACATTCCCTCTCTTCACTAGATGTTCAAGACCTGGTGGAGGATACATGTAGACTTCATCCTCAAGTTCTCCTTGTAAGAATGCATTCTTCACATCCATTTGCCACAATCCCCATCCAAGGTTAACTGCCAAGCTTAGTACAATTCTAATGGTGTGTAACTTGGCTACTGGTGCAAATGTCTCAATGTAATCCTCTCCATATGTTTGAGTGAACCCTCTTGCTACTAATCTAGTCTTCTTCCTCTCAATCTGTCCATCAGCTTTGTATTTGATTGTGAAGATCCATTTACTAGATACTGCCTTCTTCCCTTTTGGTAGTTCACTTTCAAACCATGTATCATTCTTTATCATAGCTCCTGCCTCAGCTCCTACTGATTCCTTCCATTCCTTATCCTCCATTGCCTCTTCATAGCTTCTTGGAATGTGATTCTCATCTAAGTTTACCATGAATGCACCATGTGCTTCTGGATATTGAGAGAAAGAGCACACGGCCTGAGTAGGATGCTTCACAGCTTGAGCATTGTAGTACACTCTCGTGTTTACCCAACTGGAAGGATCCTTTCTCAGCCTTGTACTTCTTCTCAACACTGGCCCTTCTTGTGCCGGTAACTCCATGTCTTGTACACCTTCTTGTGTACTTTCTTCTCTTGGCTGACTTGCTTCAGCTCCTTCATCCCTTAGCTGACTTGCTTCAGCTCCTTCTTGTTGATCATTTGACTCCACAGCTTGATCATGAGAACCAGAACTCTCTTCATGACTTTGAGTTTGAGTTTCTGTTCCATTCCCCCCCTCATGTTCAAGATTGGACGTCTGATGATTCGGTATTGGTGTAGTGCCTCTTACTTCTTGCTGTTCTTGATCCATATTGATTCCAAGTCCTTCTAGTATTATCCTCAAGGTTGCAGCTCTATCTGAAGTGAGATCTTTCAAATCTTCTTGAATCTGCTCCTCATAATATCCTTTTTCTTCCACAAACTTCACTTCTCTAGATACTAACACTCTCCTTGTGTTAGGATCATAGCACTTGTATCCTTTCTGACTTGATGAGTATCCAACAAACATTGCCTTGGAGCTCCTAGCTTCAAGCTTGTTTCTTAATTCTCCCGGTACCATCACAAAACACAAACACCCAAAGATCTTCATATGTTCCAAAGAGGGCTTGTATCGGTTCAATACCTCAAATGGTGATAACCCTTGCAGGATCAGAGTTGGTGTTCTGTTGATGAGATAACAAGCTGTAGTGACTGCATCACTCCAGAACTTCTTGGGTACATTGGTTTGAAACATCATGGACCTGGCCACTTCCATCAGATGCCTATTCTTTCTCTCAGCCACACCATTCTGTTGTGGAGTATAGGGACAACTTGTCTGATGTAGGATTCCATGCTGAGATAGGTGGAGCTTGAATGCTTGTCCCGTGTACTCTCCTCCATTATCTGACCTGAAAATCTTTATCTTGGCATTATAATGGTTAGTCACATATGATTGAAAGTTCTTAAATGCATCAAGTACCCTATCTTTGGTTGGAATTAAGGTTAACCAGGTGTATTTGGATTTTTCATCAATGAAGGTTACATAATACTTTTGATTGTCTCTAGATAAGCAAGGAGCAGTCCAAACATCAGAATGAATCAAATCAAAACACTTCTCATAAACCGTAGTAGATTTAGTAAAGACAGTCTTACAATGCTTGCCTAAAATACAAGCTTCACAATCATTATTCTCAAAGGAAACACCTGGCAACATCAGTTTTAAAGCCTTATTATGAGGGTGTCCTAATCTAGCATGCCACAATGCATTTTTACTTAAACTAGAACCGGAAACAGAAGTAAACGAGCAGCTATAACTAGAAACAGGAGCAAGATCTTCAAGTAAATACAATTCTCCTTTAGTCACTCCCTTTCCAATCATTTTGCTGCTTTTAATATCCTGAAACTTCACATCATTAGGACTGAATATGACATTACATTGCAAATCAGTAGCACATTTCTTAACAGATAACAAGTTTGAAGTAAATTCAGGCATATAAAAAGCTTTAGTTTCCTTATCAAACAGTTTAAGACTTCCTATTCCTCTAATAGGTATCTTATCTCCATTAGCTATCATCACATTTCCATTCATTGGTACAATGTTTTTAATCAAACTAGTGTCACTTATCATATGATGAGATGCACCAGAATCAACTACTAAAGGCTTAATGGCATGTGAACTAGCAATATGAGCAAGGATACTAGATGGTTTGAATGCATGATCATTCCTAGCAAGACTAGCCGTTCTAGATTGGTTGATTATCTCTATCACACTTTCATGCATCCTATCAATTCTAGTTGGATTCTCATCATTCCCTATAGCCCTAGCCCCAAAGGAATACCCAAAAATGTTACCATGCTCCTTGAAGAGCTTAATGAGAGCATCCAGGTCGGATTTCCTTAGATACTCTTGATCATAGTTCCCACGGTTGCTTGGGGCTCCAGTGTAGGCTACAAGAGACCTCCCATCACCTGCTTCACGCCCATCTATCTCCTTCCCTTTGCTAGTACCTGCTCCACTTGCGCTTGCTCCATCTGAGACATTAGCCCTTGCCTCTCTGTCCTTCATAAACTTTGCTGGCTTGAGATGGGGATGGAGTATCCAGCATTGGCTCTTCTTGTGGCCATGCTTCTTGCAGTGATCACAGTTCCCATTGAACCTCCTCTCATCATACTTCCCATGCGCAGCCTTGTGTGCCTGTGGAGCTTCCCCTCCCTCCTCTTGAGTTGCTTGATTCACGAGAGATAGCTCTCCTTTCTTTCCAAACAACCCAATAGAGCCTTGTTCCTTCTGAATCCTTGCGCACACTTCTTCAAGATCAGGTAGTGTGTCCTCTCTAAGCAAGTGTTGGATAAGACCATTGTAAGCCGGATTCATGGTGAGGAGTAGCCCAAAGACCTTATCTTGCTCTCTTCTTTTGTTGAGCTCATCTGCATCTGTAGTACTTGGCCTCAACATCTCCAGCTCGGACCAGAGTGTTCTGAACCTCCCTAGATGCTTGGTGAACTCCATATCCTCTTGTACCAAGTTGTTTATAGCCTGCTTCACTTCAAACACACGGCTTAGGTTTGATGTATTCCCATACACCTTCTTCAACGTATCCCACAGCTCTTTAGCTGATTCACAGTAGCTGTATGCATCTAGAATCGCCGGCTCAAGTGAAGCATGCAGCACTGACATCACCAACATGTCCTCCTGATGCCACTTCTCTTCCGCTTTGCTTGCGGCTTCTCCTTCAGTTTCTCCTTGGGTGATGAGCTTTGGAGCTTCTCCTGGCGTGATGTGCTTCCAAAGCCCTTTGCTTCCCACTGTGGTTCTCACCATCCGAGACCACACCAAGTAGTTGGTTCCCTTGAAGCAAACCGCTACCTTCATGTTCATGTTCATACCACTTTCCATGATGAACTATGACTTCTCTAGACTTCACAAACTGGATCTTGGGTTAAGAGACTTGTAAGAACACTCACTGCCTCGGTCTTCAACCTCACAGCTTCAGCAACACACTAAGAACTAGTCTTTGAACTCGGACAATACCCGGAACTTCCCAAGAACACAAGAACACCAACCAAGCTCTTTAAAGCTTCAATCTTGAATCTCCAAAGAGCCTAACACGAACTCAGGTTTTCACTAACCTGGCTCTGATACCATGAGATTTTTAGTAATGTTTAGAGTAATCTGAGTGTTTAGGAAAGACTAGAATCGATTTAGAGAAGATTAGAGAATGAAATGAGATTATGAGTCTAATATGGAACCATTGATCTTAAAGACTAAGAGAAAGACTCAAAACTTGCTTGATTGTATTAATGAGAGTGTTTACAACTTTATAAGAGAAGAGACTAGGGTTTTCGTAGCTTAAGAGGATAAGGTAAGCATGTGGAGTCAATGGCCATTTCAAACTTGTCCAATGAGGTGAGCCGCGCGTGTGAGCCTTCATTAGCTGGCTCAACCTTTTGCTTTTCCGTGTCCAGCTGTGCCAGCCTGTCCAAGACTCTCCCTTATCCTTTCCAACGGTCTGATCCACTCACAAAGGCCAAGGTAACTTCTCCTCTTTACTTAAGTAACTTGGATAACTTATGGTGAGGTTTGGTTGAGCTTTGGTCGATCCTATCTTGTACGGCCTGTCCTGTCATGTACGGCCATGTACGGCCTTGTACGGACAGGCTGATCCCAAAGCTCCCAAACCTTCCTATCCTTCCTCTTCTTCATTCTACTCAACCCTCATCTCCATTCTTCACTTGACACTCTTCATCTCAACATGCTCCACTTGATCCTTCAGTCAAGTGAGCTCTTGCCTCTTTCTCCTTTATGAACTTAGCCGGCTTCAAGTGGGGATGGAGTATCCAGCACTGAATCTTCTTGTGCCCATACTTCTTGCAATGATCACAATTCCCATTGAACTTCTCATACTTGTTGTAGCCAGCTTTGTTGGCTTGAGGAGGTTCTTCACGGTCAGATTGCACAGCATTTGCAAGAGATAAGTCTCCCTTGCCTCCAAACAAGCCTATTGAGCCCTGCTCCCTTTGTATCTGAGCACACACCTCCTCAAGGTCAGGTAATTTCTCGGACCTTAGCATGTGCTGAATGAGACCATTGTAGCTTGCATTCAATGTGAGCAGCAACCCAAAGACCTTGTCCTGCTCACGCCTCTCATTTAGAAGCTCTGGATCAACTGTGCTTGGCCTCAACATCTCCAGCTCAGACCACAATGTCCTGAACCTCCCCAAATGCTTTGTAAACTCCATGTCATCTTGGGTTAACTCGTTGATTGCCTTCTTGACTTCAAACACTCGGTTCAGGTTAGAAACATTTCCATACACCTTCTTCAGAGTGTCCCACAGCTCCTTGGCTGTCTCACAGTAGCTATAAGCATCTAGGATAGCCGGTTCCAACGAGGCATGAAGAACTGACATCACCATCATGTCTTCTTGTTGCCACTTCTCCACAACACTCTCCTCGGAGCTCTCTGCGTCACCCTCTTGAGTAATCGCCCTTGGAGCTTCACCAGCTGTGATATGCTTCCACAAACCCTTGCTTCCCACAGCAGTCTTCACCATCCTAGACCAGACTAGGTAGTTGCTTCCTTTGAATGTCACCGCGACCTTCATCTTCAAAACACTTTCCATCTTGAACAGCTTGACGTCTACAGCTTGAACACCCTACTAGATCTTGTACTGAGAACCCACACTGCCCTCTAGAACAAAGATTTACCCTTGAGTCTTCAAATGAACCTCCCACGGATCACCAAGACACACGCAAAGTACCTTGAGCTTTTGAACTCTCAAGAAACTCTCAAACACACTCACTTGTTCTCTTAAAGTTTCAAACTTGAATCCTTTAAGAAAGTCTCTCACGAACTCAGATTTTAATCAACCTGGCTCTGATACCATGTGAGATTTAAGGATGTAAATGATTATCTGAGTTTAGAAAGGATTATAGAAGAGAATAAGAGATTAAGAGACAGATTAGAGACTAATGGAGAATCATAATGAAATGAGTATAGAGAGAGATTGTTTAGAACTGTCTGATCTTATTATGAGATGAGGTTACAATATTTATAGAAGAGGCATTAGGGTTACAAGTTAAGAGAAAGCAGCACTAGTCATAAGCATGTGAAGTCAAGACCAAGAGGAGCGTCCCTTTTGAATGAACGGATGGTAAGGCTCACACGCTTGGCCTTTACAGCCTGTCCACGGCCTGGATGGATAAGGCTCGTCCCACCCTTATCCTTAAACGGTCTGATCAGTCTTGAGACCTTCTATGTACTCTAGAGGCTTTACTCACCCATCTCCTTCTTCCTTCATGTTTCCTCAGATGTACGGCCAAGCCCCTGTCCGTACATAGGCCGTACTGTCCGTACTCTTTCCATTACTTGCTTAGCTCTTCCTCTCCTTCTCATAATGACTTCCTCATCTCAACAATTTTTAAACATGACACCTGGTAACATTAAGCTTAAGGCTCTAACATGTGGATGTCCTAGCCTAGAGTGCCATAATGCTCCTTTACTTAAAACAGAACTCAGCAAACAACTAGAAATGGGGTTAATATCCTCAAGTACATAAAGTATACACTTTTGTGTATGTAGAGTGATGAATAAATATCAAGAGATGATTAGTGTAGATTTGGAGATTTAAGAGAGACTAAGAGAATAAAGAACAAGAGAGAATACTCAAAACTCCATTAATTGATTCAGATGAGAGATTACAAGCTATAAAGAGATTACAATCATGTCTAGGTTCAGTGTATTCAATCTAGACCTATAAGCATGTGAAGTCAATAGAAATACTAGGCTGAGATGCTTCACATGCTTGGACAGGCTGTCACTTGCTGTAAAGATGCTTATCCTTTCCAGCCAAGAGAAACCTTATCCCTTACCCTCCTTGGACGAGTTTCAACTCCTCTCTTCACCAAGTTACCTTCTCATCACTTCAGGTAACTTCCCAAGTAGTTACTGTGGTTAAAATAAAGTTACCACAGTAAAACTCTAAAGTTACTGTCTCAGCCTCAACACTCTATTGAACCTCAAAGCTTCATCTCTTCACTTCTTGGTCTTCTTCTCAACACTCCCCCTCAAGCTTGACCATGTGGAACAAGTCAAGCTTGGAAACCATGAAGACCTCCCTCATTAAAAACCTCACCAAAGAAAACCCATTGGGATAAAACTTTGATGAGGGAAAAAGAGTGGAGACTCCAAGGTTAAGGGGCTCAGCTCCTGGGAGTAAGATCGATGAGTCCAAGCCTGGATAGTATGGACTCCATTGTCTTCAATCTCGCTGCCTTGGTAAACACATCTGCAAGCTGATCTTCACTCCTTGTATAACATGGCAGAATCACTCCTAAGATAATCATCTGCCTCACCTTATGACAATCCACCTCTATGTGCTTTGTTCTCTCATGAAACACTGAGTTGGAGGCAATGTGGATAGCTGCTTGATTATCACAATGCATAGTCATAGGAGTACTCTGCTCAATCTCTAGATGCTTCAAGATCCCCTTGATCCACACCAATTCGTTTGTCAGCTTCAACATGGCTCTATACTCAGCTTCAGCACTTGAACAAGAGATAACCTTTTGCTTCTTACTCTTCCAAGTAACCAAGTTCCCTCCAATGAATGTACAATATCCAGTAGTTGATCTCCTGTCCACTCTATCTCCTGCCCAATCAGCATCACAATACCCAACCACTTCTGTACTGCCATTGCAACCCATCCAAACTCCTTGACCAGGCGTGCCACTCAAATACCTCAGTATCCTATCAACCATCTTCCAATGATGTACCTTTGGCGCCTGCATATGCTGACTCACTTGGTTCACTGCAAAACATATATCTGGCCGTGTGATGGTCAAGTAGATCAACTTGCCAACCATCTTCCTGTATAGCTTAGGATCCTCAAACAACTGCTTCTCTTCAACCTCCCCCTCACGCAAGACCTTATACCCCTCCTCAAGAGGTGTCTTTGCTACCTTTCCTCCAAGTATATCAGTCTCCTTCAGCATATCCATTGTATACTTCCTTTGAGACATAAACAAACCCTCCTTGGATCTGCATATCTCAATCCCCAAGAAATACTTCATCTCTCCCAAGTTTTTGATGTCAAACACAGACTTGAGGAACTCTTTAGTGGCTTTAATCCCAGCCTTATCACTCCCTGTGATAATCAAATCATCCACATATACCAGTATCACAATGATCCCTGATGGAGTAACCAAAGTGAAGAGTGTATGATCCAGTTCAGACTTCCTGAATCCTCTGCCATTCAGGGTTGTACTCAGCTTCCTGTACCAAGCTCTAGGAGACTGCTTCAGCCCATAGATTGCCTTCTTCAATCTCAAAACATTTCCTGGTTTTACTAGATGCTCAAGACCAGGAGGAGGAAGCATGTATACCTCATCTTCTAGCTCACCTTGTAAGAAAGCATTCTTCACATCCATCTGCCACAAATCCCACTCCAAGTTTGTTGCAATGGACAACACAATCCGAACTGTATGTAGCTTAGCTACTGGTGCAAAGGTATCAATGTAATCCTCTCCATAGGTCTGTGTAAATCCTCTTGCAACCAATCTGGTCTTCTTCCTATCAATCTGTCCATTTGCTAGATACTTGATTGTGAAGATCCATCTACTAGATACAGCCCTCTTTCCCTTAGGCAGCTCACTCTCATACCATGTATCATTTTTGATCATAGCACCTGCTTCAGCTCCCACTGATTCTTTCCATTCCTTGTCTAACATAGCTTCTTCATAAGTCCTTGGTACATAACTCTCATCCAGACTAATCATAAAGGCATGATGCTCCTCTGGAAACTCAGCAAAGGAACACACAGCTTGAGAAGGATGCTCCACAGCCTGGGCATTGTAGTACACTCTCGTGTTTACCCAGTTGGAAGGATCCCTCTTTATCCTTGTGCTCCTCCGCAGGGTCTCAACGTATTCTTCAGCCTGAATATTATCTTGTGTTTCTTCTCCTAAGCCAGTAGGTTCTCCCTGCTCATTTCCATCTGACTGATCCTCACTCTCCTCTGTACCAGTAGACTGAACAACATTCTCAACTTCATGTGTCTCCTCATGATCATGCTGTCCTGAATCCTCTTGGTTTTGCTCCTGCTCTTCTGATTCAGATCCATTCCCCCTCTCATGATCAAGAGGGGTTGTTTCTCCAGCTTCTCCAGCTTGGTTAGAAGGTTCTCTCCTTCCTGGTTTCTGATCTTGGGATAATCCTATCCCTAGCCTCTCCAACAACACTCTCAGTGTTGTTGCCTTCTCTGTTGGAGCTCGGGACAGATCCTCTAGGTCTTCCCATTTCTTCTCCTCATAATATCCTTTAGACTCCACAAACTTCACTTCTCTGGATACCAAAACCCTCCTGGTTATTGGATCATAACATTTGTACCCTTTCTGAGTGATTGAGTACCCAATGAACATAGCTTTAGTACTCTTTGCTTCTAGCTTGTTCCTCCTCTCTCCGGGAACCATCACATAACATAAACACCCAAAGACTCTCAAATGATCAAGGTGTGGTTTAGTCTTGTTCAATACCTCAAAGGGAGACAGATTCTTTAGGATCTTGGTCGGAACTCTGTTGATGAGATAGCATGCAGTCTGAACAGCATCCCCCCAAAACCTCTTTGGAACATTTGCATGAAACATCATTGACCTTGCTACCTCCATCAAGTGCCTATTCTTTCTCTCAGCCACCCCATTCTGCTGTGGTGTGTAAGGACAGCTTGTCTGCTGCACAATCCCATGCTTTGCTAGATAACTCTTGAAAGCATTGCTAGTGTATTCTCCTCCATTATCAGATCTTAGCACCTTCACAGTAGCATTGTATTGATTAGTTACATATGCTTGGAAGTTCATAAAGGCTTCTAGGACTCTATCTTTAGAGGGAATCAAAGTGACCCATGTATACTTTGATTTCTCATCAATAAAAGTTACAAAGTACTTCTGGCTATCCCTAGACTCACACGGAGATGTCCACACATCTGAGTGAACTAGATCAAAGCAATGCTCATATATAGTCTCTGATGCTGGAAAGACAGTCCTACAATGCTTTCCTAATATGCATGCTTCACACTCCAAGTGATTAAATGACATATTAGGCATGATTAACTCAATTGCACGAGCATGAGGATGTCCTAATCTAGCATGCCAAGTCATACTATCACACCTATCAGCAGCACTACTCAGGCACATAGAGTTAATGGGATTAAGAGTCTTAGCTGTTTGGAGATGATATAAGTGATGCTTGCTATCCCCTCTGCCAATAACTCTTCCAGTCTTCAAATCTTGAAACTCAACTTCATTTGGCCTGAATACTACTTGACAATCCAGATCAATTGTAGCTTTCTTAACAGATATCAGATTTGAAGTGAACTGAGGCAGATATAAGGCGGTTGAGCTCTTCTCAAACAGCTTGAGGTTTCCCATTCCTTCTACTGGGATCTGAGCGCCATTAGCTATGGTAACACACCCTGTTGCAGCCCTGACATCACTTATCAGACTCCTATCACTGATCATATGATGTGTTGCTCCAGAATCAATTATGATAGGTTTAGAGGCTGTGTAGGAATCGCTTTGCTTCTCACTTGCAGCTAGAGCACCTTGCTTCTTTCTTGCAACCAGTTCATACACACACTTAACAAACTCATCCCATTCTTTCTTTGTGATTGGATCCTCTCCTCCTTTGGTCTCCTGCCTCCTTGTACCTACACCATCTTCTACTGATTCTCCCAAGTAAGCTGAGTATGAACACTCTGTTGAGATGAGGTAATAAAGAGAGGAGACATTGATAGAGAAAGAGGATTGAGGCATACAGTAACTTTAGAGTTTTACCACAGTAACTTTAGTTTTACTGTGGTAACTCAGTTAAAGCTTGGAAAGTGATCTTGCTTCACTTTGGAGAGTTACCCACGACCAAGGAGCTCTTGGATAAGGAAGGAGCAGTCTGGATAAGGTTTCCTCAAGCTAGAGAGGCTGGAGACAGGCTGTAAAGTAGACAGCATCTAGTAAAAGATGCCAAAGGGATCAAGCATGTGAAGACTCCCATTGGATGCTTTTGGATGGCTCTCTTTGACTACACATGCTCTGAATCTCTCTCTTATCTTATGGATTTCGAAATGTATTGTTTCACACACATAAATATGTTGTAAACCTCATCTTTAATAATTAATGGAGTTTTGAGTCTCTCTCTCTTGTTCTTATTCTCTCTAGAACTCTTAATCTCCTAAACATTATACAAATCACACAGATTAATTATTAAACACACTACAAACACAAAAGTGTTTACACTCTCCTATAACCATCTGCTGAAGTATATCCTTGATTCTCTTCAAGATCACACTCATCCTGTCACTTAAGTGCTCAGACTCGCTACCCTTTCTCCATGCCCTTCTCTTCATTAACCACTCCTTAGAAAGTTTTCTCAACCTTCCCTTCTTACAGCTTGTACCTCCCTTCCATCTTTCTGGTTTCCTGTTCATCTCCCACACATCACAAGTGTATTTAACAAGCTCACATACCTCTTCCATAAGGAAGCCAAAGATCACATCTTGCTTCCTCCTTTCTTGACCACATCTCGGATTTGATGTGTGTGCCTTCACCACATCTAACTCTGACCATACTTCTCTTAGCCTTCCCACAAGCTGATAACACTCATCCCTTCCTTGTCTCAAGCCGCGGATCATCCCTTTGTCCTCAACGACTCTTACAGGCTTGGACTTGCCTAAAGTTGCTTCAATCTCACTCTTTGTAGTGTCTCCTTGAACAACTTCATTTCCCAGATTCAGACCTCTTGTCTGACCTTCTTCAGTAGCCATTTCCATGAAAGGTTTCCCCTTTCCATGACTGCTCCATAACCCACAGCTTTCCAAAGCTCCCTTTATCCATCTTGAACACACTCCATCCATTTCTTCTTCACGCCCCAAAGATTTACTAAACCTGTGCTTCATCTCCTGTTGAGGTTGCTTGAATCGACCAGACAACCTCCCAAATACCCAGAAACTGAAGAACAGCTCAAGAACAGCTCAAGAACAGCAAGAACACACAACAGATTCTCGCAAATCACCACTCCCTTCCTTGCCAACCTGGCTCTGATACCATATACACTTTTGTGTATGTAGAGTGATGAATAAATATCAAGAGATGATTAGTGTAGATTTGGAGATTTAAGAGAGACTAAGAGAATAAAGAACAAGAGAGAATACTCAAAACTCCATTAATTGATTCAGATGAGAGATTACAAGCTATAAAGAGATTACAATCATGTCTAGGTTCAGTGTATTCAATCTAGACCTATAAGCATGTGAAGTCAATAGAAATACTAGGCTGAGATGCTTCACATGCTTGGACAGGCTGTCACTTGCTGTAAAGATGCTTATCCTTTCCAGCCAAGAGAAACCTTATCCCTTACCCTCCTTGGACGAGTTTCAACTCCTCTCTTCACCAAGTTACCTTCTCATCACTTCAGGTAACTTCCCAAGTAGTTACTGTGGTTAAAATAAAGTTACCACAGTAAAACTCTAAAGTTACTGTCTCAGCCTCAACACTCTATTGAACCTCAAAGCTTCATCTCTTCACTTCTTGGTCTTCTTCTCAACATAAAGATCCCCCTTGGTTACTCCTTGTCCAATCAACTCATTGCTCTCAATATCCTGAAATGTCACATTGTTAGGACTAAAGATAACATTGCATTGAAGATCATTGGTACATCTTTTAACAGATAAGAGATTAGAAGTGAATTCAGGCATGTAAAATGCCTTAGAGTTCTTATCAAATAGCTTTAAGTCTCCTACACCTTTAATAGGAATTCTGTCTCCATTTGCAATCATTACATGTCCATGAGCAGGTTCTATGTTTTTAATTAAGCTATCATCACTAATCATGTGATGAGATGCACCAGAGTCAACAATCAATGGTTTTATTCCCCTAGCTAGGTGAGTTCTAGGTGATTCATTTCTCAGTTTCAATTCCTCAATGATATCTATCAACCTATTCTCAGTCCTAGGCATCATATGAGCAGTGTAAGAGTAACCAAGAGTATTTCCGAATGTACCAGACTCCTTAAGAGCTTTGATGAGAGCATCAATGTCAGATTTGCGAATCACTTCATGCTCCAAACTCTTTGTGGCCGTGTAGTGAGTTGCCATTGCCTTTCCTGCGCTTTCACCCACTTGTGCACTTGAGCCTGCTCCTGATGGACCGGCTTCACTTGCTTCAGTAGACAGGTTAGCTCTGGCTTCTCGGTCTTTGTTGAACTTGGCCGGTTTGAGATGGGGATGAAGGATCCAGCACTGGCTCCTCTTGTGTCCCAACCTCTTGCAGTGATCACAATTGCCTCCAAACCTCCTCTCATCACCATACTTCCTCTCATCAGTCTTGTATGCTGCACGGTTAGCTTGTGCTCCTTCCTCAGCCTTGTTGTCTAGAGCTAAGTCTCCCTTGCTTCCGAAGAGTCCAAGTGACCCTTCCTCCTTTTGGAGTTGCGCACACACTTCCTCCATAGATGGTAGATTTGGCATCCTCAACTGTTGACTTGAAGAAAAGAAATGGAGTGGTGAAGTGTTGAAGTTGAGATAGAGTCTTGAGCAAGAATAGGGCAAGACCTCCGGAGATTATCTATAAAGACTTTAGGAGTGTTTGAAGGTGTCCAGAAGTGCTCATATGGCTGTGCAAAGATAGGGCCAAGTCCAGGAGGGACTTAGAAGAGTGTTTGGGAGCAAATGGGCAAGTGTGCATACTTAGGGCGAGGCAGTACGGATGGTACGGACCGAGACAACCCGAGGATACACAACTTGGCCATTTGAGATGTTTTGAGGTGGTGCAAAGTCCGGGACAAGATGTGCAAGCTTAGGGTGTGATCAGAACATGTCCGGGAGACATTGTGCATACTTAGGGCTAATAAAAAGAAGTCTGGTCGTGAAGCATCAAAAGGGAATCAAGAAGATCCTTTGTGGAGGCAAGCGGCCAATGAGAGCAAAGATGGAGCTGATTGGTTACTTTGGAGGATGGACAGGCTGGCTTTGGCTGTAAAGCAAAAGGAGCCACGACCATGAACATGGTCTGAATGAAGGCTGGATACATGGGAGCCTATAAGGAGCCAATGGGAGAACAGCCTTCCCTTTGACCAGTTTGAATCAACCAATCAGATATCATATAGCTCTCATCCAATCAAGACATTTCACACAGATTGCAATCTCAACTCTTCATCTACACCATCCATTCTCTCAAGTTAATATTATCCATTAGATTTAGGTTTCAGATTGTGTAAACCTATGGAGCTTATAAATAAGCATGTAATGGCGATTTGGAGCCTTAAGGGAGTTTGGGGGATTTCCCCTCTCCACTTCATAATGAAATGTGTTCTTGAATCAGATTCCCTTTAATCTCTCCCTTTCTTATACTCTTAATCTCTCAAAGTCTCTTGTTTCTGATTTAAGTAAACACATAAACACTCTTATAAACTCTCTCTCTAAAATCACCTAAAACAAACTCTAATCTTCTCAGCTTGCTCCATTGGAGCTTATACACACACACAACCTGAGATCTCTGAAAATCTCACATGGTATCAGAGCCAGGTTCATCTGAATCTGGTTGAAGCTTCCGCAAACCTCAGAGCTCACTACCATGTCCATTTCAACCAAGAAGAAGCTGTCTGTTCTATCCGGCTGTTCAACACCTCAAGAGGCAGGCGTGTTCATCCTGGAGTCCAGATGCTGTCTGTTGCTGTTCCTCATCATTCCATGTCGCCCTTGAAGAAAGAAGATCCAAGGAAACAAAGGCAATGGAGCGGATTAGCTACCCTCTCTAACAAAGCCAGTTCCGGGTTCTTGCTATTCAAAGTCCAAGAAGAAGTTTCTCAAGAAGAAAGCTTGCTGCTTGTACTGGTGTGGCGTGTACAACATGGAGAAAGGTGGGAGCTAAGACATGGTGGTTCAAAAGGAAAGGTCCATGGAAGATGGAGGCATTGGAGTGCACACTAACAACTCAGAATCTGTCCAATGGAATCAAGGATCTATACAAAGGTCCTTGGCTGTAAGAAAGTTCTTTCCTTTTGTATAAAGCTTGAGTGTATTGACAGGTTGTGTTGTGATTGAAAACTTGTGGATGTTTTAAGATTGCTAGATATGAAATGTTTAGAATCTGTCCCAAGATACTTGAGAGTTGTGTATGGTGATTGAGAGTGGTAAAGCTTGCCTCGGTTCTATAATGATTGTATAGGATACTAGATGTGTCTGATCCTGTTTGCTTTCATTGATTGAAACCGAGTAGTATAGTAAAGCTTAGAGTGTTGTTGCTGCCTTAGGTTGATGCACTTGGATTCAAGTCTAAGATGCAGTTAAGGCAGAAGTTAAAATTGCCTAAGTAACTTGTATTGAATCTGTTAAGGTCTTACATGTGCTTAGAGAGATTGCTTGCAAAGATTAGAACTTGAATGAGTCTTGTGTAATCTGTTGCAATGCTTGTGATATTGGTGATCAACCTTGATGGTGTGTCAAGGATTGATACCAATACCTTTGTGTCTTATATTTGCTGGAGTTTGAGTGATGTTTCAGGTACATGAGGAGTGTTCTTTGTCCATCACTAATCCTAGTTGAAGAGGAAGACTTTGCCCATTGTTAAAGCAATGGAGAGTGGCTTGTGTGTATGGCCGGTTGAGATAGCGCAGCTTGTGATGGTGATGCGCTCCTGGTTCATGGAGACACACAAGTAAAGGCCATCACCTAAGTCTTGGGGAGACTGATGACCTGAAGGCATTGGAGCTGAAGGCAAAGGCAAATCGGTTGGCTTAAGCGCAGCTGTAGGCAGTGATGCGCTCCCGGTTTGAAGTCTCATTGAGGCTCACTTCAAGCTTGCACCTATACTAAGTCAAGCTTGAGGTGGGGATTCAAGTGAGCTACCAGAAGATCCTCAAAGCTCAATGTCCTGATTCCTCAAGGCCATTGCAAGCTGATCATGTGAAGATGCAGCCGAAGTAGAGGGAAGAAGAAAGCAACTCAATAAGCTTCTAATAAGAAGCACTTGGAGAGTAAGCTGAGGTATCTCCTCAGTGCAATGGTGGTTAAGTGGGGAAGTAAGCATCAAGTCTGAAGAAGATGGAGGTGTTCCCACAAGGTTGATCATGAAGCTTAGTATGCGCTCACCTTCAAGCTTGGACCTTCCCTATACTCGGTCTCAAGCTTGAGGGGGAGTGTTAGTGAGCTTGTGTGATGAAAGGAGAAGCTGTTAAGCTTAGCATGTGAGGACTCAAGTGGCGAAATGAAGAGACCACTCCTCACCATCTTAAACAAGGGAGTAAACCTGAACTTATCTCTTTAAATATATACATGATAGGTTTATCTCTTGAGGACTGATACACTTGTGGAATGTTGTATCAGGTACTTGGATACTCAATGAGCAGGAGCTAGGCGTGTCTTACCTGATGGGAGATGGCAAGAAGCCACGAGAGAAGGGAAGACTCAGGCCGGTCCAAAGAAGAGTTCCAAGAAGTGTTAGTGGTGTGCAATGAAGTGATGATCAACAATGCATCACGAGAAGAGGCCATGATCCAGAGTCTTTGTGTCCCTTACATTGCTGGTAAGGCACAAAGACTCACTGGCCAATCCCTAGGCCTTGGAGGCTTTACTCTTTTTCCCTCATCAAGGTTTTGTCCCAAAGGGTTTTCCTTGGTGAGGTTTTTAATGAGGAAGTTCTTCAAGGTTCCAAGCTTGACTTAGGATCAACTAAAGTCAAGCTTGAGGGGGAGTGTTGACTTGAAGAAAAGAAATGGAGTGGTGAAGTGTTGAAGTTGAGATAGAGTCTTGAGCAAGAATAGGGCAAGACCTCCGGAGATTATCTATAAAGACTTTAGGAGTGTTTGAAGGTGTCCAGAAGTGCTCATATGGCTGTGCAAAGATAGGGCCAAGTCCAGGAGGGACTTAGAAGAGTGTTTGGGAGCAAATGGGCAAGTGTGCATACTTAGGGCGAGGCAGTACGGATGGTACGGACCGAGACAACCCGAGGATACACAACTTGGCCATTTGAGATGTTTTGAGGTGGTGCAAAGTCCGGGACAAGATGTGCAAGCTTAGGGCGTGATCAGAACATGTCCGGGAGACATTGTGCATACTTAGGGCTAATAAAAAGAAGTCTGGTCGTGAAGCATCAAAAGGGAATCAAGAAGATCCTTTGTGGAGGCAAGCGGCCAATGAGAGCAAAGATGGAGCTGATTGGTTACTTTGGAGGATGGACAGGCTGGCTTTGGCTGTAAAGCAAAAGGAGCCACGACCATGAACATGGTCTGAATGAAGGCTGGATACATGGGAGCCTATAAGGAGCCAATGGGAGAACAGCCTTCCCTTTGACCAGTTTGAATCAACCAATCAGATATCATATAGCTCTCATCCAATCAAGACATTTCACACAGATTGCAATCTCAACTCTTCATCTACACCATCCATTCTCTCAAGTTAATATTATCCATTAGATTTAGGTTTCAGATTGTGTAAACCTATGGAGCTTATAAATAAGCATGTAATGGCGATTTGGAGCCTTAAGGGAGTTTGGGGGATTTCCCCTCTCCACTTCATAATGAAATGTGTTCTTGAATCAGATTCCCTTTAATCTCTCCCTTTCTTATACTCTTAATCTCTCAAAGTCTCTTGTTTCTGATTTAAGTAAACACATAAACACTCTTATAAACTCTCTCTCTAAAATCACCTAAAACAAACTCTAATCTTCTCAGCTTCCTCCATTGGAGCTTATACACACACACAACCTGAGATCTCTGAAAATCTCACATCAACATGTGCTTGATGTTGAGATGAAGACCAAAGAGGCTGAGACAGTAACTTTAGAGTTTTACTGTGGTAACTTTCTTTTAACCACAGTAACTACTTGGGGAAGTTATCTGATGGGATGAGGAGGTAACTTAATGAGGAGAAGAGAGGAAATTCGACCTAAGAGGATAAGGAAGGATAAGGGAGCACTTTGACAGCCTGTATGATGCTGGAAAGGAGAGGATGCTTTTTACTAGTGCAAGCATGTGAGAAAGCACAGCCAAGTGATTCAAAAGGAGTTCCAGCCTGTCCATTGACTCCACATGCTTATGCATTTCGAAAACCCTTGTTGCTCTCTCTATTAATACTTGTAAACCTCATCAGTTATTAATTAATGGAGTTTTGAGTCTATCTCTCTCTAGAATCTCTCTATTCTCTCTAAACTTTACTCTAATCTTCTCTGATTATTATTAAACACACTCTAAAACACAAAAGTGTTTATGGTATCAGAGCCAGGTTGCTCAAAAGGGGATGAGTGTGTGATTTGTTTTTCGCAAATTTAGGTTCTTTCTTGGTGTTCTTGAGTGTTCTTGGTGTTCTTGAGTGTTCTTGGTGATTCTGGGTTGTGTTCTTCTGTCACTAGTCTCGTCTGGATCAGTCTGATGGAAACAAACAATCTAGACATGGAGAAGAAGCACAGATCTAGTACAATCATGGAGCTTGAAGAAGAGAGAGATGGCGATTGGTCAAGATGGGCAAAGAGAGCTTTGGAAAGCTGTGGGTTATGGTGTGGTCATGTAAAGGGGAAGCCTTTAGTGGAAATGGCTACTGAAGAAGGTCAGACAAGGAATCTGAAAGGTGAAGATGAAGCTGATCAAGAAACCACTTTGGAGAGTGGGATTGAAGAAGCTTATGTAGAAAGGTCCAAACTTGTGAAGGTCAGTGGAGACAAGAGAGTGATCCGCGGCTTGAGACAAGGAAAGGATGAGTTGTATCAGCTTGTGGGAAGGCTGAAAGAAGGATGGATGGAGCTGGTATGAGATTTGAGAGCTCTGGCTGTGTATGTGTATGAGAAGCCATTAAAGGCAAAGAATAAGGTCTTGAACTAGTTGAATAAGAGGTCTGATGAAACTAGTATGAACTTGAATCAGAAACAAAGAGACTTAGAGAGATTAAGAGATTAGAGACTAAGAAAGGGGTAGATTAAGGGAATCTGATCAAGAACACACTTTTATATTTATGAAGGAGAAGGGGAAAACCCCCATACTCTCTTAAGAGAGCTAGACACGCCCATAAGGGTCTTTATATAGGTTTTACACTCTTGCAAACTCATAAACCTATATCTAATGGATAGAAATAACTTAAGAGGAATGGATGGTGAGGATGAGTTGGTCTTGTTGTGATCTGAGTGATGTGTGCTGATTGGATGAGCTAAGCTGGCTCACTTTAATTCAAACAAGGCTGTGCTGTGATTGGCTCTCCTTAGGCTCCTTTGTATCTGTCTACAGATCAGTCTAGGTGCATGGTCGTGGCTGCTCTTCCTTTACAGCAACAGCCAGCCTGTCCATGCCCCAAAGTAACCAATCAGCTCCACACAGCATCTTCTTGATTCCCTTTGACTAGATTCAAACCTTGGTGCCTCACATCCTGAATAGTGATCCAAATAGTGAATAGTCAACCTGAATAGTGACTAGTGATTCACTATTCACTTTTACACCAACTTGCCCAACCTTCTCCAATCTTACTGTGGTAACTTTCCAAAGTTACTGTGGTAACTTTGGAGTTACTGTCTGACCCAAATCTTCTCTAAATGGTGTCTAAGTCCCTCCTGGACTTAACCCTATCTTTGCACAAGCACCAACTCAACTCATCACTTTTGCTTCTCCACTTCTTCTCTTCAAGTTAACACTCCCCCTCAAGCTTGACTCTAGCTGATCCTAAGTCAAGCTTGGAACCTTGAAGAACTTCCTCATTAAAAACCTCACCAAGGAAAACCCTTTGGGACAAAACCTTGATGAGGGAAAAAGAGTAAAGCCTCCAAGGCCTAGGGATTGGCCAGTGAGTCTTTGTGCCTTACCAACAATGTAAGGGACACAAAGACTCTGGATCATGGCCTCTTCTTGTGATGCAAGGTTGATCACATCTTCCCTTGCTCATCACCCTTCATCTTGTACTCTTCTCACGGTCTGACCTTCTTCTAGCTTCATATGGAACCATCAGATCATACTCGCACCAAGAGTATCAAGAACTTGTGGAGCCTTGGCTGCTTCTCCTTCTAGAGTCTCCACCTAGTTCTAAAGCTTCATGATCGGATGGTTCAGTCTGTAGTATCAAGGCTGCTCTGCTTTGGCCGCCTTGGTGATTGCTTCACCATCCTCCATCTTGCTTCACAAACCAGTCTGCTCCTCTTCTTGATTAACCGCCAAGTGCTCTCATCAAGAAGCCTTCTCAACACTCCCCCTCAAGCTTGACCATGTGGAACAAGTCAAGCTTGGAAGGAGAGCTTCTTGATCATCCATCTTTGCTCACTGCTGTCCACCTTCGTAAACCAGCATCTTTGTGATCATTGAAGTCTTCTCAACACTCCCCCTCAAGCTTGACCATATGGAACAAGTCAAGCTTGGGAGAGCAGCTTCATGATCACACCATCAGACCCTTGCAGCACCTTCTGAACTCGCCATCTCCATGGAATGCTTGTGGAACCTTCAGCTCCCTCTTCAGACTGCTCACACTGGAAGCCGCCTTGATAGAGTAGCTCCATCATCTTCACACAGCCGAGAGTGCTCTGAACACTCCCTTGTTCTTCCCACAGCTGGATGACTCCTTTTCCATCAGTTGCTTGCCATGGTCTTCCTTCTTTGCTCACTTAACTCCCCTCCTCAAGCTTGGATAGAATGAGGGTCCAAGCTTGGAAGTGAGCAGCCGTGAGACTTCACTAACCAGTGGTACATAACCACTTCAGTAACCGCTCTCCATTGCTCATGACAATGGGCAATGCCTTCCTCTTTCTCTTGGATTGGTGAAGAACTAAGAACACTCCTTGTGCACCTGAAACACCACTCAACCTCCAGAGAAGATTAGACATAGGTGCATTGGGTCAGTCCTTGATTCCACATCAAGCTTGAACACCAATGTCTCACTAAAGCAATGCAAGATCAAACAAGACACCCAAGTTTCAAATCATTGCAAGCTTAGCTCTCTAAGTTCTAGTATGATCCTACAGATTCATTACAAGATACTTAGGCAATTTTTGACAGCTCCTTTACTCAGCATTTAGACATGAATCTAATGCTTCAATGTAAGACAGCCATTTGACAGTATGCACTAACCTTAATCAGTTTTAATTCATGAATGCAACAATACAATTCATCACACATTCATTTATAACTTAGGCTAAGCATTACTATCATCACTTAACATCAGACAATGCATTACTTTCAATCTGTTTTCAGTTCATGAGCTTCAAACTATATCATTTCACATTTAGCAAACTCATTACTTAACAGGAGCAAGCATTTTACTCTTTAAACACTAAACAAGCCTTTAAAGCATCCTGGGACAGATTCAACTAGTTATATTTAGCAATCACATTATCCTCAGGTTTTTCAATCTATACACATCACAATACACAACTCATCTTATCATCTGCTCATCATCAAGAAGGTTTTAAGAATCGTTTACCACAAGGAACCAGATTGGTTCCTTAACCTTTCATGAAACCGGCCATGCTTTGTTGGACTTGAGAGTGTGGATCGTCACCCACCTCCTTCACCTTCAGTTCATGGCCTCCATCTTGTACCATCAGCTTCAAAGACCCCTCCTTTCTTCATCTCCACTAGGCGCCAAGCTCTTGACACCATCTTCTTTGGAACCGGATGTGTTCTTCTCTTGGACAAGGCGCCTTGGTACAAGGATAGCTAGGCCTTGTCCATACACCTCTGCTTCCAAGGAGAATCACCATCAGGACAGGAAGAGAACAGGATGAGGAACCATGAGAACTCGCCAAGCTTCAGTCTTCTTCTTCATAATGAGCTGAACCGGATGGAGAGAGCTTCAATGGTTTGGATTTGAGCTGAGGAGAGAGCAGTGTGTTTGCGGAAGCTTCAGCTCAGGTTCTGATGAACCTGGCTCTGATACCATATGAGATTTGAGAGCTCTGGCTGTGTATGTGTATGAGAAGCCATTAAAGGCAAAGAATAAGGTCTTGAACTAGTTGAATAAGAGGTCTGATGAAACTAGTATGAACTTGAATCAGAAACAAAGAGACTTAGAGAGATTAAGAGATTAGAGACTAAGAAAGGGGTAGATTAAGGGAATCTGATCAAGAACACACTTTTATATTTATGAAGGAGAAGGGGAAAACCCCCATACTCTCTTAAGAGAGCTAGACACGCCCATAAGGGTCTTTATATAGGTTTTACACTCTTGCAAACTCATAAACCTATATCTAATGGATAGAAATAACTTAAGAGGAATGGATGGTGAGGATGAGTTGGTCTTGTTGTGATCTGAGTGATGTGTGCTGATTGGATGAGCTAAGCTGGCTCACTTTAATTCAAACAAGGCTGTGCTGTGATTGGCTCTCCTTAGGCTCCTTTGTATCTGTCTACAGATCAGTCTAGGTGCATGGTCGTGGCTGCTCTTCCTTTACAGCAACAGCCAGCCTGTCCATGCCCCAAAGTAACCAATCAGCTCCACACAGCATCTTCTTGATTCCCTTTGACTAGATTCAAACCTTGGTGCCTCACATCCTGAATAGTGATCCAAATAGTGAATAGTCAACCTGAATAGTGACTAGTGATTCACTATTCACTTTTACACCAACTTGCCCAACCTTCTCCAATCTTACTGTGGTAACTTTCCAAAGTTACTGTGGTAACTTTGGAGTTACTGTCTGACCCAAATCTTCTCTAAATGGTGTCTAAGTCCCTCCTGGACTTAACCCTATCTTTGCACAAGCACCAACTCAACTCATCACTTTTGCTTCTCCACTTCTTCTCTTCAAGTTAACACTCCCCCTCAAGCTTGACTCTAGCTGATCCTAAGTCAAGCTTGGAACCTTGAAGAACTTCCTCATTAAAAACCTCACCAAGGAAAACCCTTTGGGACAAAACCTTGATGAGGGAAAAAGAGTAAAGCCTCCAAGGCCTAGGGATTGGCCAGTGAGTCTTTGTGCCTTACCAACAATGTAAGGGACACAAAGACTCTGGATCATGGCCTCTTCTTGTGATGCAAGGTTGATCACATCTTCCCTTGCTCATCACCCTTCATCTTGTACTCTTCTCACGGTCTGACCTTCTTCTAGCTTCATATGGAACCATCAGATCATACTCGCACCAAGAGTATCAAGAACTTGTGGAGCCTTGGCTGCTTCTCCTTCTAGAGTCTCCACCTAGTTCTAAAGCTTCATGATCGGATGGTTCAGTCTGTAGTATCAAGGCTGCTCTGCTTTGGCCGCCTTGGTGATTGCTTCACCATCCTCCATCTTGCTTCACAAACCAGTCTGCTCCTCTTCTTGATTATTAAAGAAAGGAGGAAACAAGATGTGTTCTTTAGCTTTCTTGTGAAGGAGATATGGTTTCTGGTTCTTCATGCGTGTGATGTGTGGGAAGAGGACAAGAGTTCAAACCAGTGGAAAGGTGGTACAAGCTGTAAGAAGGGAAGGCTGAGAAAGCTTTCTAGAGTGTGGCTTAAGATGGGAAAGGCGTGGAAGAAGGACAGGGAGTCTGGGTATCTAACTGATAGGATGAGCTTGAAGATGATCAAGGAGGTGGCTCAACAAGTGGTAAGAGGAGAGTGTTCTTACTCTGCCTATATGAGTAACTCAGTGGAGGACAGTATGGTTATGAAGGGGCAAGAGATCAAAGGAGCAGATGATCCTATCACAAAGAAAGAATGGGATGAGTTTGTCAAGTATGTGTATGCTTTGGCTACGACCCGGAGACAAGGTGCTCCTGCCTTAGCATCCACGTCCAAACCCATCATCATTGATTCTGGAGCAACACATCATATGATCAGTGATAAAAGTCTGATAAGTGGAGTCAAGGCTGCAACAGGGAGTGTTATGATAGCTAATGGTGCTAGGATCCCAATAGAAGGCGTGGGAAACCTCAAGCTGTTTGAGAAGAGCTCACCTGCGTCCTATTTGCCTCAGTTCACTTCAAATCTGATATCAGTGAAGAAGGCCACAGTTGATCTTGATTGTCAAGTAGTATTCAGGCCAAATGAAGTTGAGTTTCAAGATTTGAAGACTGGGAGAGTTATTGGTAGAGGAGACAGCAAGAATCAGTTATATCATCTCCAAACAGCTAAGACCTCTAACCCTATTGATTCTGTATGCTTGAGTAGTAATGCTGATAGGTGTGAGAGTACTACTTGGCATGCTAGATTAGGACATCCTCATGCTCGTGCAATTGAATTGATTATGCCTAATATGTCATTCAATCACTTGGAATGTGAAGCTTTCATCTTAGGGAAGCATTGTAGAACTGTTTTTCCTACATCAGAGACCATATATGCAAATTGCTTTGATCTTGTTCATTCTGATGTGTGGACAGCCCCTTGTATGTCTATAGAAAACCAGAAGTACTTTGTGACATTCATAGATGAGAAGTCTAAGTATACATGGATCACATTGCTGCCATCTAAGGATAGAGTGTTTGAGGCTTTTGTCAACTTCCAAGCATATGTAACTAACCATTACAATGCTACTGTGAAGGTACTACGGTCTGATAATGGAGGAGAATACACCAGTCATGCCTTCAAGAGTCACTTGGCTAAACATGGGATAGTGCATCAAACCAGTTGTCCTTACACACCACAGCAGAATGGGGTAGCTGAGAGGAAGAATAGGCATCTGATGGAGGTGGCTAGATCCATGATGTATCATGCTAATGTTCCAAAGAGGTTTTGGGGTGATGCTGTTCAGACTGCATGCTATCTTATCAATCGGATTCCAACTAAGGTATTGAAGAATCTGTCTCCTTTTGAGGTGCTGAACAAGAGCAAGCCATACATAGATCATCTGCGTGTCTTTGGATGTCTATGTTATGTCTGGGTTCCAGGAGAACAGAGAAACAAGTTGGAGGCAAAGAGCACTAAAGCAATGCTCATTGGATACTCAGTAACTCAGAAGGGGTACAAGTGCTATGATCCAGCAACCAGGAGAGTGCTGGTGTCTAGAGATGTTAAGTTCATAGAGACAAAGGGGTATTATGAAGAAAAGAATTGGGAAGACTTGGAAGATCTGTCTCAAGAACCAAGAAACATGGCAGAGAATCTGAGGAACATCTTGGAAAGGCTTGGGGTAAACATGTCCCAAGATAAGGTTAGAGAAGTTGAAAGAACAACTCCCCTTGATCATGAGGGGGGAATGGAGTCTGAATCAAGGGTGCAAGTATGAATTTTAAGAGTACTCAGGTTGTATGTGTGTATGAAACCCAAATGGGTAAAGAGAGGGAGCTTGGAAGCGATTTGAGAGAAAGGAAGTTTAATGAGTGTTTGTGTGTCTAAGTGTTTAAGAGATTAGTAACAAGACTGAGAACGTGTATAGAGATTTGAGAGACTAGAGAGACTAAGAGAAAGTGTTTCAGATCAGAGAAGGAGAAGGGAAACCCCCTTACTCACTTAAAGATTACAAAATGATCATAAGAGGCTTATATATGCCTTTACACAACTCAGATCACAAACCTAGATCCTAAGGCTGTAAATAAAAGATAGAATGGATGGTAAGGATGAGAGAAGACTGGTCTTGATGTTTCTGGTGCTAGCTGGCGTGGCTGATTCAAATGGGAGGCTCAGATTGCTTCTTTTGAATGAAGGGAGGAGATGAGTCTTGGCTGTAAAGGTAAAGCTTCTTTTCCCTTTCCAGCCTGTCTCTTTGACCACAAGATGCTCAGGTATATTCCTTCCCTCCATAAGCCTTCAACGGTCACTTAAGGTAGGATTGGATCCGAGTAAACCGCCCTCACATTGCTCATCTTTGATTTAAGCTGAACCGGGTGACTTGGGCGTGTGGAGTGGCCGTACGGTTGATGGTACGGACCTCCTGTCCGTACCACTCTACCTATCTATGCACATTGCCTTATCTCCCTTCTTGACTGACCCAAAACACCTTCATGATTCACCCTAGACCGTACAAGGCCATACTGAACGCCCTATCTTTGCACCACACTTCCATCTTCTCTCTAACTCCTCCAAAGCCTTCACATGATCAGTCTAAGTCTTTCCTAGACTTAACTTCACAGGATAACTACTTCAGACCACCTCTGAAGCTTGATTGAACTCTTCTGGACATCTTCTAGAGCTTGCCCTATTGTTGTACAAGCTCTATCTTCTCTTCAGTTCAACACTCCCCCTCAAGCTTGACTTTAGGAGATCCTAAGCCAAGCTTGGAACTCTGAAGAGTCTCCCTCATTAAAAACCTTACAAGGAAAACCCATTGGGACAAAACCTTGCAAGGGAAAAAGAGTAGAGCTCTCCAAAGCCTAGGGATTGGCCAGTGAGCTCTTGTGCCTTAGAACCAATGTGGTTGGACACAAGAAGCTCTGGATCACGGCCTAACAGGTGCAGCAACTCTTCACAGCTTTGCGCACACTTCACACTTCTCATTTCAGCTTCACCTCTTCATGGAACCGGTTTGAAGTCTCCCCCTCTCAACTGACTTCTCAGCCATCTTAGAGAAGCTAGGACACGACCAGATCATCTTCAAAACACTAGTGAGGCTGATCAATACTTCACACCCGGCTTGCCCTCTTCATAGACTAGGTTTAGGGTCTCCCCCTCTCAACAGACTTCACAGCCCCTTTAGAGAAGCTAGGAGATTCCCCGGAACTGTTTAATGAGGCTACAAGCAATGGTACCTGCCTGATACATTATCCCAAAGGTGCATCAGTACCTATTAAAAACAAGAAATTGAATATCCTGCATCACACTTGATGCACACAATCCCATAATTCAATCATGATCATCTTAAGTATCTTTTCAAGCACAAGCAATGAATAAGATGAACGAAAAAGATTGAATAAAGAGTTTAAAAAGTCTAAGGGAACTTCCCTTGTGTTTTTGTGAGTTTCCTAACTCGGCCAATGCACCATCTTCATGGCATCATCAACTTCTTGGAAAGGCAGAATGGATTCATCAGCTTCTCCTCAATCACCTCTCATTGAAGCCGCATTGATGGAGAGCCTTCTTCCTCACTCGCCAAGACTGCTCTGAACAGCCTCTTACCTAGACACGCCACTGACTTGGTCCGGTTGATGAGCCTTGTAGAAGCCTTTGCAAAGTCTTGTTACTGACCATGGATCATATGCATTAAGACTCCCCCTCAAGCTTAGAACCTTTACTAGAAGGAGCTAAGCTTGTGATGATCCTATGCATCTCCATGGTCTAATAACTATCATCTTTTATGGTAGCTTTCTTCTTGTGAGTTTTCTCTCTTCCTTAACCAGGAATTAGGGTGTTTGAATCACCATAGAGAGTCTCACAAGACACATCTCTTATTGCATTATGACCCATGCTACACTTCCTGTAGACTAAAGACTAGAAATGTCCAATGGTATTATGCAATGGCCATCTCTCATTGCATAATCAATCACACTACACTTCCTGTAGATTATGGACTAACATGTCCAAGTAATGATATGCAATGGCACAAGACCTTTGTCTCTACATTCTTGGTTGATGGCGAGTTACATGTATCACTTCCCTTGTGTACCTAACACCACCACAACTCAATGCAAGATCAGATCATCCCATTGGGATCAAACCAAGATCATCCATCTTGTTTGATCACCAATGCCACAATAATATATGATACTTGAAACAAGCTAGACAATCAAGACAATAATATGCAAAGACAATGTATACTTTCAACAATATACTGATCTTTTTAGGTTCAATTCTGTTTTTTTTTTTTTAAATGCAACAATAGATGAATGCATTAGGTTACACACTAACTATATGAATGAAAAAGATTCAATCCAAGTGAACACAAGACTAGATGATACTTTATGCAATCAAGGCAACAAGTGTGACTCAATTCATGCTTATGCTTACTAGATTTATTAAGGCCAATGATTCAAGTAGCTTAGACATACTTCTAAATCCTACAAGACATTAGATGCTAACAAGCAGATTTTAATTTCTCTAAATGCAATGCAAGCTTACATCAGTACATTTGCAATTTAGGCTCATTTTTAAATGCGTTACTACATGAATGCACAATCTTAAAGCATTAGCTATATGAATGCAACAGGTTCAATCCATGAGTAATATTAAGGCTCTGCACAACAGTTTCAATCAGAACCAATGATGCAAGCAACTTAGACAATTTCTAATTGATGCAAGACTTTCATTGATGGATTAAACATAGGCAATAGCATCAGATAACACTAGGATTGAACTTAGACAGTATGAGATATGCTTATGTATGCAAAATAACTTATCAATCATGATGCAAGCAGCAGAGACATTCTACTCAATTCTACAACACATTCATGATGATTCAAGCTATGACAACACCCAAGACAATGCAATAAACAGAACATGAGATTCTGGGACTCTAGACATTACTTACTATCAATAAGATAATGCAGCAGCAAAACAATTTCAGTGCAATTAGCCTAGACATTCTACTTAGAAGCTATAAACTCTTAATGGAATTAGGGAAAGCACATAGTATAATCAGGAGATAAACCTATCAAGACATATTAAGATAGATGAGACTAGGTTTACTCCCTTGTTTAAGGTGATGAGGAGTGGTTCTTAACGTTGCCACTTGAATCCTCACTTCTTCTTCTTTTCTTATTGCAATCACCCTTCTGAATTTGCCACCATGATGGAATGCTTGTGGATGCTTCAGCTACTTCTTCAATCACCTCACAATAGAAGCCGCCTTGATAGAGTAGCCTTCTTCTTCACACAGCCAAGAGTGCTCTGTCTTAGTTGAGCACCCTCTTGAATAGGCACGCCACTGCCTAGACCCGGTTAGCTTCTTCTTCAGGTACTTGCAATGTTAAGGAGAAGAACACCAGTGAGTTTTACAACCATCTGTGCTTCTCCCTTTTTGTAACACCTCTCCATTGTACACACAATGGGCATCATTCTTTCTCTTTCAACTCGGATTTGATGATGAACTAGGAACACCTTTTGTGAACCTGAAACATCACTCAAACTCTAGCAAAGATAAGTCACAATTGCATTGGGATCAATCCTTGACTTCATCAAGTTTGATCACCAATGTCTCAAGCTTTATAACATTAGATAGAATCAAGACAATGTCAAGTTCTTATCTATGCAAGCAACCATTCTCTAAATACTAAACAAGACCTTATCAGATTCAAGTCAAAGTATTTAGGCAATTTTATGCAACTTAGATTTTAATCTAAATGCAAACAATACAAGGCAGTATGCATTAATCTTAATCAGTTTCTAACTCATGAAAGCAATAATGATTAGATGATATAATCTATCATCTTAACAAGACAAGTTAATTTAGAACTGACATTAAGCATTTAACCATTTTCAATAGTATTGATGTCAAATCTTGATTAATAAATTATCAAGTTTGATTTCCAATATCACAAGCAATGCAACAGATAGACACAAGGCATTATCAAGTTCTATTCTTTGCAAGCTAAATCTCTAAGTACAAGTAAGATCCTAACAGATTCAAGACAAGTTACTTAGGCACTCTTAAGAGCTTCTTTACTCAGTACTTAGACATGAATCTAATACTTCAATGTAAGACAGCCACAAGACTATATGCAACAGCTTTAAATTCGGTTTCACTCCATGTATGCAAGCAGATTTAATTAATCACAACAAGCATCACTATGAACCGGAGCTAAGCATACTAAACAATTTCAATACCCTAACAAGACTCTTAAAGTATCCTGGGACAGATTCTAAAGCAACTTCATTTTAGCAATCTTTTAAACAATCCTCAGGTTTCCAATCACATCACAACATCACAACCTGTTCATACACTCAAGCTTTATACAAGAGAAAGAGATTTCCTTACAGCCAAGGAACTAGTGTTAGTTCCTTGAAACTCCTTAGTACATGGGAAGATCCGAGCTGTTGGTGTCAACTCCTACATCTCCTTCTTTCATGGACCTTTCTCTTGAACCCACCATGCCTAAGACACCTCCTCTCTTCATTTTTGAGTCGCCATACCAGGTACAAGTTGAAAGCTTTCACCTTTCTTCTTGGACAGTGAATGGGAATGGCTTGGACATGCTTCCAATGGCCTTCTTTATTCAGGACGACCATGAGAGAGTGGAGAACGACCAAGAACAGCTTCTGGACGCCATTGATGAGCACACCTTCTTCTTGAAGAGGTTGAACAGCCAAATGAACATGAAGCTTCTTCTAGGTTTGGAAATGGCATGGGAGTGAGCTTTGAGCTTAGGGGAAGCTGGAACCAAGTTCAAATGAACCTGGCTCTGATACCATATGAGTTTTAAGAGTACTCAGGTTGTATGTGTGTATGAAACCCAAATGGGTAAAGAGAGGGAGCTTGGAAACGATTTGAGAGAAAGGAAGTTTAATGAGTGTTTGTGTGTCTAAGTGTTTAAGAGATTAGTAACAAGACTGAGAACGTGTATAGAGATTTGAGAGACTAGAGAGACTAAGAGAAAGTGTTTCAGATCAGAGAAGGAGAAGGGAAACCCCCTTACTCACTTAAAGATTACAAAATGATCATAAGAGGCTTATATATGCCTTTACACAACTCAGATCACAAACCTAGATCCTAAGGCTGTAAATAAAAGATAGAATGGATGGTAAGGATGAGAGAAGACTGGTCTTGATGTTTCTGGTGCTAGCTGGCGTGGCTGATTCAAATGGGAGGCTCAGATTGCTTCTTTTGAATGAAGGGAGGAGATGAGTCTTGGCTGTAAAGGTAAAGCTTCTTTTCCCTTTCCAGCCTGTCTCTTTGACCACAAGATGCTCAGGTATATTCCTTCCCTCCATAAGCCTTCAACGGTCACTTAAGGTAGGATTGGATCCGAGTAAACCGCCCTCACATTGCTCATCTTTGATTTAAGCTGAACCGGGTGACTTGGGCGTGTGGAGTGTTGAACTGAAGAGAAGAATGGAGCTTGTGCATAAATAGGGCAAGCTTCAGGTGATCTCCGGAAGAGTTCTACAAAGCTTCAGGAGAGTCTTGAAGTATCTATCATGGGTGAAGTTAAGTTCAAGAAGGGCTTAGACTGATCTTAAGAAGACATGGAAGAAGTATGGAGGTGAATGGTTGAACGTGCAAAGTTAGGGCGAGGCCGGTACGGATGGCCGTACGGATGGTACGGCCCGTACGGACATGATCGACTCAAAACTTATGTACTCGGCCATTTGAAGCTATTTGAGGGCTGTGCAAATATAGGGCATTGGTGTACGGTTATGGCAAGTCCGTACAGCCAAGGAGAAGCTCTAATATGAATGTGCAAAGTCCGGGATGGTGAGAAGCATCAAATGGAACAAGAAGATGCTTTGGAGGCAAGAAGATTCAAATAAGAGTTGGCGCCAGTCTGTGGGTTATGGGATTGGTTGTAGTGGTCTAAGGACAGGCTGTAAAGAGCTGTAAAGGAAGAGCAAGGCTTGACCAAGTATCTGGCCAAAGAAGAGGGCAGATACATAAGGCTGTGTGGAGCATTTCTAGCCTTGCCTTCCCACATCCAATCAGGCGACAACAACAAGCTGCAAAGACCACAAGACTGAATCAAGATCGTCCAATTCAAATCAGAGCATCTCCACCCTTCATGTCTTATCTATTACTTTAGGGTTTCATGAGTTTGTAACCTGTTTCTATATAAAGACCCCATTAGGGCGAATTGTAAGCCTTAAGTGAGTAAGGGGGGAAACCCTTCTCCTTCATGTTCTATGAAAGTCTGTTCTTGATCCTAAGTCTCAAATCTGTTCACATAAACTCTCCTAAACACTTTCTCACACACACCTTGAGTTAATCCTATAAAAATCTCATGGTATCAGAGCCAGGTTCATCAGAACCTGGTATCTAACTTCCGCAAAGCTCAAGCCCACCTCCATGGTTGTTTGAAGCAAAGAAGAAGCTCTTTAGTCCAGCCAACGTTTGTTCATCTTCAGGAGGAAGATAAACACATCTGAGGTGCTTGAGAAGCTGTATGTGCTCTATCCTGACTTATCAAGCTCGACCTGAAGAAAGGAGACCCTGAAGAACAAAGCCTTGAAGCTGTTTGACAACACTCTTCAAGAGCTAGATCCTTGAGTCTTAGTGGTGGTTCAAGAAGAAAGGTGATAGCTTTCTACTTGGGACTGGTTTGGCGACTTGAAAGGGAGGAAATGAGGTGTCTCAGCCATGGTGGGGTCAAGAGGATGGTTCATGAAAGAAGAAGGGGTGTGATACGACACCAAGAGCTCAACATCTGGCCATGAACCATGGAGATTCAAGGAACTAGTAAAAGTTCCTTGGCTGTAAGCTGGATCTCTTTCCCTCTTTATTAAAAAGCTTGAGTATAGAAATGTTGAGGTGGTGTGGTGATTGATGTTCTGTGTATATCCCAGGATGCTTCAAAGGCTTGATTAGTGTTTTGAAGAATAAAGTGATTGCTCTAGTTCAGTCATGAGTTTGCTAAGATATTAAAACTTATTGTTTGAATCCTGTGCTCATGAACTGAAAATTGATTGAAGTAATGCTGAGAACTGTGTAGTCCTGGATATAATGATGCTTGTCAGGGAGTTAGTAGACGTCTAAACCTGATTGCTTTTCATGAAATGAATCCGCTGGCTGTCTGACATTGAAGCATTAGATTCATGTCTAAATGCTGAGTAAAGAAGCTCTTAAGAGTGCCTAAGTAACTTGTCTTGAATCTGTTAGGATCCTGCTTGTACTTAGAGAGTTAGCTTGCAAAGAATAGAACTTGAAGAATGCCTTGTGTCTATCTGTTGCATTGCTTGTGATAGTAGGAATCAAACTTGATAAGTTGTTAATCAAGATTTGACATCAGTACTATTGAAAATGGTTAAATGCTTAATGTCAGTTCTAAATAAACATGTCTTGTTAAAGATGATAGATTATATTATCTAATCATGCTTGCCTTCATGAGTTAGAAACTGAGTAAGATTAATGCATACTGCCTCTGTTTATTGTTGCATTTAGATTAAAGTCTAAGTTGCATATTAAGGAATGGTTAAAATTGCCTAAATACTTTGACTTGAATCTGATAAGGTCTTGCTTAGTATTTAGAGAATGGTTGCTTTCATAGATAAGAACTTGACATTGTCTTGATTCTATCTAATGCTATAAAGCTTGAGACATTGGTGATCAAACTTGATGAAGTCAAGGATTGATCCCAATGCAATTGTGTCTTATCTTTGCTAGAGTTTGAGTGATGTTTCAGGTTCACAAAAGGTGTTCCTAGTTCATCATCAAATCCAAGTTGAAAGAGAAAGAATGATGCCCATTGTGTGTACAATGGAGAGGTGTTACAAGAAGGGAGAAGCACAGATGGTTGTAAAACTCACTAGTGTTCTTCTTCTCAACATTGCAAGTACCAGAAGAAGAAGCCAACCGGGTCTAGGCAGTGGCGTGCCTATTCAAGAGGGTGCTCAAACTAAGACAGAGCACTCTTGGCTGTGTGAAGAAGAAGGCTACTCTATCAAGGCGGCTTCTATTGTGAGGTGATTGAAGAAGTAGCTGAAGCATCCACAAGCATTCCATCATGGTGGTGAATTCAGAAGGGTGATTGCAATAAGAGAAGAAGAAGAAGAAGTAAGGATTCAAGTGGTAACGTTGAGAACCACTCCTCATCATCTTAACCAAGGGAGTAAACCTAATCTCATCTACCTTAATATGTCTTGATAGGTTTATCTCCTGATTATACTATGTGCTTTCCCTAATTCCATTAAGAGTTTATAGCTTCTAGTAGAATGTCTAGGCTAATTGCACTGAAATTGTGTTGCTACAGCATTGTCTTATTGATAATAAGTAATGTCTAGAGTCCCAGAAACTCATGGTCTGTTTATTGCATTGTCTTGGGTGTGGTCTTAAACTTGAATCATCATGAATGTGTTGTAGAATTGAGTAGAATGTCTCTGCTACTTGCATCATGATTGATAAGTTATTTTGCATACATAAGCATATCTCATACTGTCTAAGTTCAATCCTAGTGTTATCTGATGCTACTGTCTATGTTTAATCCATCAATGAAAGTCTTGCATCAATTAGAAATTGTCTAAGTTGCTTGCATCATTGGTTCTGATTGAAACTGTTGTGCATAACTTTAATATTAATCATGGATTGAACCTGTTGCATTCATATAGCTGATGTTTTAAGATTGTGCATTCATGTAGTAATGCATTTAAAAATGAGCCTAAATTGCAAATGTACTGATGTAAGCTTGCATTGCATTTAGAGAACTTAATAATCATAATAACCTAGGATGTCATTGTAGTATCTAGAACTTGCATTGTCATTGTTAGAGATTGAAATCTACTTGTCTTGACTCTGTCCAGTTCTGAGTGTTGCTATGCCATAGTTAAATCCATCAGTGATGTCTTATAAGCATTTAGAAGTATGTCTAAGCTACTTGAATCATTGGCTGTGATAAAACTAGTGAGCATAAGCATAAGCTACTTGAATCATAGTCACGCTTATTGTCTTGATTGCATAAGTACCATCTAGTCTTGTGTTCATTTGAATTGAATCTGGTTCATTCATATGGTTAGTGTGTAATCTAATGCATTCATCTATTGTTGCATTTAAAAAAAAAATATAATAACTGAAACTAAATTGAATCTAAAGGGATCAGTGTATTGTTGAAAGCATACATTGTCTTTGCATTTTCTTGTCTTGATTGTCTAGCTTGTTTCAAGTATCATATATTATTGTGGCATTGGTGATCAAACAGGATGGATGATCTTGGTTTGATCCCAATGGAATGATCTGATCTTGCATTGAGTTGTGGTGGTGTTAGGTACACAAGGAAGGTGATACATGTAACTCGCCAACAACCAAGAATGTAAAGACAAAGGTCTTGTGCCATTGCATATCATCACTAGGACATGTTAGTCGATAAACTACAGGAAGTGTAGTGTGATAGAATATGCAATGAGAGATGGCCATTGCATAATACCATTGGACATATCTAGTCCTTAGTCTACAGGAAGTGTAGCATGGGTCATTATGCAATGAGAGGTGTGTCTTGTGAGACTCTCTATGGTGATTCAAACACCCTAGTTCCTGGTTAAGGAAGAGAGTAAACTCACAAGAAGAAAGCTATCATGAAAGATGATAGTTATTAGACCATGGAGATGCATAGGATCATCACAAGCTTAGCTCCTTATAGTCTCGGTTCTAAGCTTGAGGGGGAGTCTTAATGCATATGATCCATGGTCAGTAACAAGTCTTTGCAAAGGCTTCTACAAAGGATCATCAACCGGACCAAGTCAGTGGCGTGTCTAGGTAAAAGGCTGTTCAGAGCAGTCTTGGCGAGTGAGGAAGAAGGCTCTCCATCAATGCGGCTTCAATGAGAGGTGATAGAGGAGAAACTGATGAATCCATTCTGCCTTTCCAAGAAGTTGATGATGCCATGAAGATGGTGCATTGGCCGAGTTAGGAAACTCACAAAAACACAAGGGAAGTTCCCTTAGACTTTTAAACTCTTTCTTCAATCTTTTTCATTCATCTTATTCATTGCTTGTGCTTGAAAAGATACTTAAGATGCTCATGATTGAATTATGGGATTGTGTGCATCAAGTGTGATGCAGGATATTCATTGTCTTGTTTTTGATAGGTTCTGATGCACCTTTGGGATAATGTATCAGGTACCATTGCTTGAGCCTCACTAAAGGTGTTCCTGGTCATTTCCTAGCTTCTCTAAGGTGGCTGTGAAGTCTGTTGAGAAGGGGATATCCAAACCAGTTCTATAAAGAGGGCAAGCCGTGTGTGAAGTGTTGATCAGCCTCACTGGTGTTTTGAAGATGATCTGGTTGTGTCCTAGCTTCTCTAGGATGGCTGTGAAGTCAGTTGAGAGGGGGAGACTTCAAACCGGTTCCATGGAGAGGTGAAGCTGAAGTGTGAAGTGTGCGCAAAGCTGTGAAGAGTTGCTGCACCTAGTAGGCCGTGATCCAGAGCTTCTTGTGTCCAACCACACTGGTTCTAAGGCACAAGAGCTCACTGGCCAATCCCTAGGCTTTGGAGAGCTCTACTCTTTTTCCCTTGCAAGGTTTTGTCCCAATGGGTTTTCCTTGTAAGGTTTTTAATGAGGGAGACTCTTCAGAGTTCCAAGCTTGGCTTAGGATCTCCTAAAGTCAAGCTTGAGGGGGAGTGTTGAACTGAAGAGAAGAATGGAGCTTGTGCATAAATAGGGCAAGCTTCAGGTGATCTCCGGAAGAGTTCTACAAAGCTTCAGGAGAGTCTTGAAGTATCTATCATGGGTGAAGTTAAGTTCAAGAAGGGCTTAGACTGATCTTAAGAAGACATGGAAGAAGTATGGAGGTGAATGGTTGAACGTGCAAAGTTAGGGCGAGGCCGGTACGGATGGCCGTACGGATGGTACGGCCCGTACGGACATGATCGACTCAAAACTTATGTACTCGGCCATTTGAAGCTATTTGAGGGCTGTGCAAATATAGGGCATTGGTGTACGGTTATGGCAAGTCCGTACAGCCAAGGAGAAGCTCTAATATGAATGTGCAAAGTCCGGGATGGTGAGAAGCATCAAATGGAACAAGAAGATGCTTTGGAGGCAAGAAGATTCAAATAAGAGTTGGCGCCAGTCTGTGGGTTATGGGATTGGTTGTAGTGGTCTAAGGACAGGCTGTAAAGAGCTGTAAAGGAAGAGCAAGGCTTGACCAAGTATCTGGCCAAAGAAGAGGGCAGATACATAAGGCTGTGTGGAGCATTTCTAGCCTTGCCTTCCCACATCCAATCAGGCGACAACAACAAGCTGCAAAGACCACAAGACTGAATCAAGATCGTCCAATTCAAATCAGAGCATCTCCACCCTTCATGTCTTATCTATTACTTTAGGGTTTCATGAGTTTGTAACCTGTTTCTATATAAAGACCCCATTAGGGCGAATTGTAAGCCTTAAGTGAGTAAGGGGGGAAACCCTTCTCCTTCATGTTCTATGAAAGTCTGTTCTTGATCCTAAGTCTCAAATCTGTTCACATAAACTCTCCTAAACACTTTCTCACACACACCTTGAGTTAATCCTATAAAAATCTCATGGAGTGGCCGTACGGTTGATGGTACGGACCTCCTGTCCGTACCACTCTACCTATCTATGCACATTGCCTTATCTCCCTTCTTGACTGACCCCAAACACCTTCATGATTCACCCTAGACCGTACAAGGCCATACTGAACGCCCTATCTTTGCACCACACTTCCATCTTCTCTCTAACTCCTCCAAAGCCTTCACATGATCAGTCTAAGTCTTTCCTAGACTTAACTTCACAGGATAACTACTTCAGACCACCTCTGAAGCTTGATTGAACTCTTCTGGACATCTTCTAGAGCTTGCCCTATTGTTGTACAAGCTCTATCTTCTCTTCAGTTCAACAGCAAGAGCAGCACCAAGAGGATTCAGGTCATCATGATCAAGAGGTGACACAAGAAGTAGAGAATGTTCCTCAGGTCGGTGTGAATGAGCAGGGAGAGGTTCATGATTCAGAGGAGGTGAGTGAGACAGAAACAGAGGTTCAAGCAGAGGTTCAAGCTGAGGAACAGGTTCAGGTTTTGCGAAGGAGCACAAGGATAAAGAGGGATGCTTCCAACTGGGTAAACACGAGAGTGTACTACAATGCCCAGGCTGTGGAGCATCCTTCTCAAGCCGTATGTTCCTTTGCAGAATATCCAGAAGAGCACATGATGTTTATGTGTAACTTGGATGAGAATGAGATACCAAGATCTTATGAAGAAGCTATGAAGCACAAGGTTTGGAGAGATTCAGTAGGAGATGAAAGGGATGCAATGATCAGGAATGATACTTGGTATGAGAGTGAGTTACCTAAAGGGAAGAAGGCAGTTTCAAGCAGATGGATCTTCACCATCAAGTATCTTGCAAATGGGGAGATAGATAGGCGCAAGACTAGGCTAGTTGCAAGAGGATTTACACAGACTTATGGGGAAGATTACATTGATACTTTTGCACCAGTGGCCAAGCTTCACACAATTCGAATTGTGTTATCCATTGCAACAAACTTGGAGTGGGATTTGTGGCAAATGGATGTGAAGAATGCTTTCTTGCAAGGTGAACTTGAAGATGAAGTATACATGCATCCACCTCCTGGTCTTGAGCATCTAGTAAAGCCAGGGAATGTTTTGAGATTGAAAAAGGCAATATATGGGTTGAAGCAGTCACCTAGAGCTTGGTACAGGAAGCTGAGTACAACACTCAATGGGAGAGGCTTTAGGAAGTCTGAACTAGATCACACTCTCTTCACCTTGACAGTATGAGATTTTAGAGATCCTTAGAGTAACTAGAGTATAAGTGAGAGTTTAAGTAGAGATTAGAAAGAGATTGTGAAAGATTAAGAGACTTGAGAGCTGTTTAGTGTCTAAGAGAGAATCATGGTGCCTTAAGAGATTAGAGAGAGACTCAGAACTGTCTGGCTTTATTAATGAGTGAGGTTACATATTTATATTGTTCTAGACATTAGGGTTTTCGAAACACAAGAGTAGATAAGCATGTGAGGTCAAGGGAGGAGCCTTTGCTTTTGTTTGAACCGGCCAATGACTGTCCTCACACGTTCGGGCATCTTCCTGATCCAAGTCCAAGATGCTCTTCCTTTCCAGCCCTTGCCAGCCTGTCCTAGCTGTCAAGCCGCGCCTCCCTTATCCACTCCAACGTCTGGATAAGCTTTTGGTCAAGTGTAACTTCACCTCGGTCCATACGAGTTACTCGGTGAAGTTACCATCCTAGTTTTACCTTGGTACGGTCAGTGTACGGATGGCCCGTCCGTACCATGCCTTAGCTCACTCTTCACTCCCTTTCCTTTCACTCCTTAGCTTTCTCATGTCCTTAACTCCTCAATGCCTTCACATATACCTCAACACATCTCAACACTCCCCCTCAAGCTTAGCTTTGTGATAGTCTAAGCTTGGACAGCCATGAGATCTTCCTCATTAAAAACCTCACCAAAGAAAACCCATTGGGACAAAACTTTGATGAGGGAAAAAGAGTAAAGACCTCATGACTTAGGGGATCAACTCCTTCTCTTCCCAAGATCTATGAGTCCCAATCTAATGTGAATGGACTCCATAGTCTTTTGTCTTGCAGCCTTAGTGAACACATCAGCCAACTGATCTTCACTCCGAGTGTAGCATGGCAGGATGACTCCTAGGATGATCATCTGCCTCACTTTGTGACAATCAACTTCAATGTGCTTGGTTCTCTCATGAAACACCGAGTTGGAGGCAATGTGGATAGCTGCTTGGTTATCACAATGCATTGTCATAGGCGCGGCTTGATCAATCTCCAAATGCTTCAAGATGCCTTTGATCCACACCAGCTCGTTGGTAAGCTTCAGCATAGCTCTATACTCAGCTTCTGCACTTGAGCAAGAGACCACCTTCTGCTTCTTACTCTTCCATGTAACCAAGTTGCCTCCAATGAATGTGCAATAGCCGGTTGTTGATCTCCTGTCAGCTCTATCTCCTGCCCAATCAGCATCACAATAGCCCACCACTTCAGTGCTTCCATTGCACCCCATCCAGACTCCTTGATCTGGCGAGCCATTCAGATACATCAGCAGCCTCTCCACCATGTGCCAATGATGTTCCTTGGGAAGCTGCATATGTTGACTCACCTGATTCACAGCAAAACATATGTCAGGTCTTGTGATGGTAAGGTAAATCAATTTGCCAACAAGTTTTCTATAGAGTTTAGGATCATGAAATGGCTTGCTGTCTTCAATCTCCCCCTCTCTTGGTACTTTGTAGCCATCCTCCATAGGCATCCTTGCTGTCTTGCCTCCATAAGCACCTGCATCTTTCAAAAGATCAAGTGTATACTTCCTTTGGGACATGAATAACCCTTCCTTGGATCTACAAATCTCAATTCCAAGAAAGTATTTCATTTCTCCCAAATCTTTGATTTCAAACATGGATTTGAGAAACTCCTTGGTTGCTTTGATACCCTCCTTATCACTTCCTGTGATAATGATATCATCCACATACACAAGGAGAGCAACCATACCTGAGGGTGTAGTGAGGGTGAAAAGTGTGTGATCTAACTCTGACTTCCTGAAGCCACGTCCATTCAAGGTTGTGCTCAACTTGTTATACCACGCTCTTGGTGATTGCTTCAAGCCATAGATAGCTTTCTTTAACCTCAGTACATTCCCTTTCTTCACTAGATGTTCTAGGCCTGGTGGAGGATACATGTAGACTTCATCCTCAAGTTCCCCTTGTAAGAATGCATTCTTTACATCCATTTGCCACAATCCCCATCCAAGATTAACTGCCAAGCTTAGAACAATCCTAATGGTGTGTAGCTTAGCTACAGGGGCAAATGTCTCAATGTAATCCTCCCCATATGTCTGAGTGAACCCTCTTGCTACTAGTCTAGTTTTCTTCCTCTCAATCTGTCCATCAGCCTTGTATTTGATTGTGAAGATCCATCTACTAGACACTGCTTTCTTCCCTTTTGGCTTTAGATTCTTTGTTAAACAACTTAAGCTTTCCTATTCCCTTAATAGGTATCTTATCTCCATTTGCTATCATCACATGTCCATGAGTAGGTTCTATATCCTTAATCAGTTTCTCATCACTTATCATATGATGTGATGCACCAGAATCAACAATCAATGGTTTATCTACTCGTTTAGCATTATGACATAGATTACTAAGTGATGAATGCATCCTATCATTTCTAGCAATGTGTGCACATCTATACTCATTCCTAGCCTCTAACCGTTCTACTAGTTCTCTAATCAAGTGATCATCCTTATATGCAATCATAGATGCTCCAAAGGAATAACCATAAGTGTTACCGTTTTCCTTTAGCATTTTGAAGAGCGCATCAAGGTCTGATCTCCTGATGTAGTCATCATTGCTGCGTGAGCTTGAGGCGCCTGTGTAAGCCACCAGAGACTTCCCATTCCCATCATTGCCTCCATGACCATCCACTTCACTTGTCTTGATGGTGCCAGCTCCACTTGATCCTTCAGTCACATTTGCCCTTCCCTCACGCTCCTTCATGAACTTGGCCGGCTTGAGGTGTGGGTGTAGTATCCAGCATTGGCTCTTCTTATGACCATGCTTCTTGCAATGATCACAGTTGCCATTGAACTTCCTGTCCTCATACTTCCCGTGAGATGCCTTGTTTGCTTGTGGAGCTTCGGTCAAGTCCTCATGAGCTGCTTGATTGGCAAGAGAGAGCTCCCCCTTTCCTCCAAACAACCCCATAGACCCCTGCTCCCTTTGGATTTGCGCACACACATCCTCAAGGTCCGGAAGCTTGTCAGCTCTCAACATGTGCTGGATGAGTTGAGTGTAGGCCGGGTTCAGCGTGAGAAGCAGCCCAAAGACCTTATCTTGCTCACGCCTCTCATTCAGCTGATCAGGATCAGTTGTGCTCGGCCTCAGCATCTCCAGTTCTGACCATAAGGACCTGAACCTTCCCAAGTGCTTAGTGAACTCCATATCCTCTTGCACTAGACGGTTGATAGCTTGCTTTACTTCAAACACACGGCTGAGGTTGGAGATGTTCCCATACACCTTCTTCAGCGTGTCCCACAGCTCTTTGGCTGACTCACAGTAGCTGTAGGCATCTAAGATAGCTGGATCCAAGGATGCGTGTAGAACCGTCATCACCAGCATGTCTTCTTGTTGCCATTTCTCAACAGCCGCTTCATTGGAGACCTCTTCTTGATCTCCTCCCTGAGTAATGAGTTTCGGAGCCTCCCCTGTTGTGATGTGCCCCCACAAACCCTTACTTCCCACAGCAGTCTTCACCATCCGAGACCACACAAGATAGTTGTTACCTTTGAAAGTAACCGCTACCTTCATCCTCATGTTCATACCATGTTCCATCTTTGCTTAGCTTGACTTGAACAACTTGAATCTGATGAAATCTTGAGTCTTGAATCGCACACACACACCGAACGTAGCACAGCCCAAACACCTTCAAAGCCACTCGCGTGTAGCTTCAAAGCCTTCAGCTTGTAACTCTCTAAAGATCAAACCCCAGATCCTAATGAACCTGGCTCTGATACCATATGAGATTTTAGAGATCCTTAGAGTAACTAGAGTATAAGTGAGAGTTTAAGTAGAGATTAGAAAGAGATTGTGAAAGATTAAGAGACTTGAGAGCTGTTTAGTGTCTAAGAGAGAATCATGGTGCCTTAAGAGATTAGAGAGAGACTCAGAACTGTCTGGCTTTATTAATGAGTGAGGTTACATATTTATATTGTTCTAGACATTAGGGTTTTCGAAACACAAGAGTAGATAAGCATGTGAGGTCAAGGGAGGAGCCTTTGCTTTTGTTTGAACCGGCCAATGACTGTCCTCACACGTTCGGGCATCTTCCTGATCCAAGTCCAAGATGCTCTTCCTTTCCAGCCCTTGCCAGCCTGTCCTAGCTGTCAAGCCGCGCCTCCCTTATCCACTCCAACGTCTGGATAAGCTTTTGGTCAAGTGTAACTTCACCTCGGTCCATACGAGTTACTCGGTGAAGTTACCATCCTAGTTTTACCTTGGTACGGTCAGTGTACGGATGGCCCGTCCGTACCATGCCTTAGCTCACTCTTCACTCCCTTTCCTTTCACTCCTTAGCTTTCTCATGTCCTTAACTCCTCAATGCCTTCACATATACCTCAACACATCTCAACAGACAGGACCTTCAGGGAGCATTGTGATTCTAGTATATGTGGATGATTTGATTATCACAGGAAGTGATAAGGCAGGGATTCAGGCCACTAAGGAGTTTCTCAAATCTGTGTTTGACATCAAGGATTTGGGAGAGATGAAGTATTTTCTGGGCATTGAGATATGCAGATCAAAGGAGGGTTTGTTTATGTCTCAAAGGAAGTATACTATGGATATGTTGAAGGAGACTGATGTGCTTGGAGGAAAGATAGCCAAGACACCTCTCGAGGAGGGATATAAGGTTCTGCGTGAGGGGGAGGTTGAAGAGAAGCAGCTGTTTGAGGATCCTAAGCTATATAGGAAGATGGTTGGCAAGCTGATCTACTTGACCATCACTAGGCCAGATATATGCTTTGCGGTGAATCAAGTGAGTCAACATATGCAGGCGCCAAAGGTCCATCATTGGAAGATGGTTGATAGGATACTGAGGTATTTGAGTGGCACGTCTGGTCAAGGAGTTTGGATGGGTTGTAATGGCAGTACAGAAGTGGTTGGATATTGTGATGCTGATTGGGCAGGAGATAGAGTGGACAGGAGATCAACTACTGGGTATTGTACATTCATTGGAGGGAACTTGGTCACTTGGAAGAGTAAGAAGCAGAAGGTTATCTCCTGTTCAAGTGCTGAAGCTGAGTATAGAGCCATGTTGAAGCTGACAAACGAGTTGGTGTGGATCAAGGGGATCTTGAAGCATTTGGAGATTGAGCAGAGTACTCCTATGACAATGCATTGTGACAATCAAGCAGCTATCCACATTGCTTCTAACTCAGTCTTTCATGAGAGGACGAAGCATATAGAAGTTGATTGCCACAAGGTGAGGCAGATGATTATACTTGGAGTGATATTGCCATGTTATACAAGAAGTGAAGATCAGCTTGCAGATGTGTTTACTAAAGCAGCGAGATTAAAGACAATGGAGTCCATACTATCAAGACTTGGACTCATTGATCTTACTCCTAGGAGCTGAGCCCCTCAACCATGGAGTCTCCACTCTTTTTCCCTCATCAAGGTTTTATCCCATTGGGTTTTCTTTGATGAGGTTTTTAATGAGGGAGGTCTTCATGGTTTCCAAGCTTGACTTGTTCTACATGGTCAAGCTTGAGGGGGAGTGTTGAGATGAAGACCAAAGAGGCTGAGACAGTAACTTTAGAGTTTTACTGTGGTAACTTTCTTTTAACCACAGTAACTACTTGGGGAAGTTATCTGATGGGATGAGGAGGTAACTTAATGAGGAGAAGAGAGGAAATTCGACCTAAGAGGATAAGGAAGGATAAGGGAGCACTTTGACAGCCTGTATGATGCTGGAAAGGAGAGGATGCTTTTTACTAGTGCAAGCATGTGAGAAAGCACAGCCAAGTGATTCAAAAGGAGTTCCAGCCTGTCCATTGACTCCACATGCTTATGCATTTCGAAAACCCTTGTTGCTCTCTCTATTAATACTTGTAAACCTCATCAGTTATTAATTAATGGAGTTTTGAGTCTATCTCTCTCTAGAATCTCTCTATTCTCTCTAAACTTTACTCTAATCTTCTCTGATTATTATTAAACACACTCTAAAACACAAAAGTGTTGACTTGATCACATCATTGAATGGAGGATCCAACGTCAACAGCAATCCAAACACCTGATCCTGCTCCCTCCTCTCCGTGAGTAGCTCTTGATCATTAGTGCTTGGCCTCAACGATTCAAGCTCAGACCACAACGATCTATACTTGCCCAAATGCTTGGTGAACTCCTCTCCATCTTGTACCAGCGTGTTGATAGCTTTCTTGATCTCATACACACGGCTCAGATTTGTAATGTTCCCAAAAGTCTTTTGGAGTACCTCCCACAGGTGTTTTGGAGTCTCGCAGTAGCTGTAGGCTTCCAAGAGTATGAGATTTAGAGATCCTTAGAGTAACTAGAGTATAAGTGAGAGTTTAAGTAGAGATTAGAAAGAGATTGTGAAAGATTAAGAGACTTGAGAGCTGTTTAGTGTCTAAGAGAGAATCATGGTGCCTTAAGAGATTAGAGAGAGACTCAGAACTGTCTGTCTTTATTAATGAGTGAGGTTACATATTTATATTGTTCTAGACATTAGGGTTTTCGAAACACAAGAGTAGATAAGCATGTGAGGTCAAGGGAGGAGCCTTTGCTTTTGTTTGAACCGGCCAATGACTGTCCTCACACGTTCGGGCATCTTCCTGATCCAAGTCCAAGATGCTCTTCCTTTCCAGCCCTTGCCAGCCTGTCCTAGCTGTCAAGCCGCGCCTCCCTTATCCACTCCAACGTCTGGATAAGCTTTTGGTCAAGTGTAACTTCACCTCGGTCCATACGAGTTACTCGGTGAAGTTACCATCCTAGTTTTACCTTGGTACGGTCAGTGTACGGATGGCCCGTCCGTACCATGCCTTAGCTCACTCTTCACTCCCTTTCCTTTCACTCCTTAGCTTTCTCATGTCCTTAACTCCTCAATGCCTTCACATATACCTCAACACATCTCAACACTCCCCCTCAAGCTTAGCTTTGTGATAGTCTAAGCTTGGACAGCCATGAGATCTTCCTCATTAAAAACCTCACCAAAGAAAACCCATTGGGACAAAACTTTGATGAGGGAAAAAGAGTAAAGACCTCATGACTTAGGGGATCAACTCCTTCTCTTCCCAAGATCTATGAGTCCCAATCTAATGTGAATGGACTCCATAGTCTTTTGTCTTGCAGCCTTAGTGAACACATCAGCCAACTGATCTTCACTCCGAGTGTAGCATGGCAGGATGACTCCTAGGATGATCATCTGCCTCACTTTGTGACAATCAACTTCAATGTGCTTGGTTCTCTCATGAAACACCGAGTTGGAGGCAATGTGGATAGCTGCTTGGTTATCACAATGCATTGTCATAGGCGCGGCTTGATCAATCTCCAAATGCTTCAAGATGCCTTTGATCCACACCAGCTCGTTGGTAAGCTTCAGCATAGCTCTATACTCAGCTTCTGCACTTGAGCAAGAGACCACCTTCTGCTTCTTACTCTTCCATGTAACCAAGTTGCCTCCAATGAATGTGCAATAGCCGGTTGTTGATCTCCTGTCAGCTCTATCTCCTGCCCAATCAGCATCACAATAGCCCACCACTTCAGTGCTTCCATTGCACCCCATCCAGACTCCTTGATCTGGCGAGCCATTCAGATACATCAGCAGCCTCTCCACCATGTGCCAATGATGTTCCTTGGGAAGCTGCATATGTTGACTCACCTGATTCACAGCAAAACATATGTCAGGTCTTGTGATGGTAAGGTAAATCAATTTGCCAACAAGTTTTCTATAGAGTTTAGGATCATGAAATGGCTTGCTGTCTTCAATCTCCCCCTCTCTTGGTACTTTGTAGCCATCCTCCATAGGCATCCTTGCTGTCTTGCCTCCATAAGCACCTGCATCTTTCAAAAGATCAAGTGTATACTGTGAGATTTTCAGAGATCTCAGGTTGTGTGTGTGTATAAGCTCCAATGGAGCAAGCTGAGAAGATTAGAGTTTGTTTTAGGTGATTTTAGAGAGAGAGTTTATAAGAGTGTTTATGTGTTTACTTAAATCAGAAACAAGAGACTTTGAGAGATTAAGAGTATAAGAAAGGGAGAGATTAAAGGGAATCTGATTCAAGAACACATTTCATTATGAAGTGGAGAGGGGAAATCCCCCAAACTCCCTTAAGGCTCCAAATCGCCATTACATGCTTATTTATAAGCTCCATAGGTTTACACAATCTGAAACCTAAATCTAATGGATAATATTAACTTGAGAGAATGGATGGTGTAGATGAAGAGTTGAGATTGCAATCTGTGTGAAATGTCTTGATTGGATGAGAGCTATATGATATCTGATTGGTTGATTCAAACTGGTCAAAGGGAAGGCTGTTCTCCCATTGGCTCCTTATAGGCTCCCATGTATCCAGCCTTCATTCAGACCATGTTCATGGTCGTGGCTCCTTTTGCTTTACAGCCAAAGCCAGCCTGTCCATCCTCCAAAGTAACCAATCAGCTCCATCTTTGCTCTCATTGGCCGCTTGCCTCCACAAAGGATCTTCTTGATTCCCTTTTGATGCTTCACGACCAGACTTCTTTTTATTAGCCCTAAGTATGCACAATGTCTCCCGGACATGTTCTGATCACGCCCTAAGCTTGCACATCTTGTCCCGGACTTTGCACCACCTCAAAACATCTCAAATGGCCAAGTTGTGTATCCTCGGGTTGTCTCGGTCCGTACCATCCGTACTGCCTCGCCCTAAGTATGCACACTTGCCCATTTGCTCCCAAACACTCTTCTAAGTCCCTCCTGGACTTGGCCCTATCTTTGCACAGCCATATGAGCACTTCTGGACACCTTCAAACACTCCTAAAGTCTTTATAGATAATCTCCGGAGGTCTTGCCCTATTCTTGCTCAAGACTCTATCTCAACTTCAACACTTCACCACTCCATTTCTTTTCTTCAAGTCAACACTCCCCCTCAAGCTTGACTTTAGTTGATCCTAAGTCAAGCTTGGAACCTTGAAGAACTTCCTCATTAAAAACCTCACCAAGGAAAACCCTTTGGGACAAAACCTTGATGAGGGAAAAAGAGTAAAGCCTCCAAGGCCTAGGGATTGGCCAGTGAGTCTTTGTGCCTTACCAGCAATGTAAGGGACACAAAGACTCTGGATCATGGCCTCTTCTCGTGATGCATTGTTGATCATCACTTCATTGCACACCACTAACACTTCTTGGAACTCTTCTTTGGACCGGCCTGAGTCTTCCCTTCTCTCGTGGCTTCTTGCCATCTCCCATCAGGTAAGACACGCCTAGCTCCTGCTCATTGAGTATCCAAGTACCTGATACAACATTCCACAAGTGTATCAGTCCTCAAGAGATAAACCTATCATGTATATATTTAAAGAGATAAGTTCAGGTTTACTCCCTTGTTTAAGATGGTGAGGAGTGGTCTCTTCATTTCGCCACTTGAGTCCTCACATGCTAAGCTTAACAGCTTCTCCTTTCATCACACAAGCTCACTAACACTCCCCCTCAAGCTTGAGACCGAGTATAGGGAAGGTCCAAGCTTGAAGGTGAGCGCATACTAAGCTTCATGATCAACCTTGTGGGAACACCTCCATCTTCTTCAGACTTGATGCTTACTTCCCCACTTAACCACCATTGCACTGAGGAGATACCTCAGCTTACTCTCCAAGTGCTTCTTATTAGAAGCTTATTGAGTTGCTTTCTTCTTCCCTCTACTTCGGCTGCATCTTCACATGATCAGCTTGCAATGGCCTTGAGGAATCAGGACATTGAGCTTTGAGGATCTTCTGGTAGCTCACTTGAATCCCCACCTCAAGCTTGACTTAGTATAGGTGCAAGCTTGAAGTGAGCCTCAATGAGACTTCAAACCGGGAGCGCATCACTGCCTACAGCTGCGCTTAAGCCAACCGATTTGCCTTTGCCTTCAGCTCCAATGCCTTCAGGTCATCAGTCTCCCCAAGACTTAGGTGATGGCCTTTACTTGTGTGTCTCCATGAACCAGGAGCGCATCACCATCACAAGCTGCGCTATCTCAACCGGCCATACACACAAGCCACTCTCCATTGCTTTAACAATGGGCAAAGTCTTCCTCTTCAACTAGGATTAGTGATGGACAAAGAACACTCCTCATGTACCTGAAACATCACTCAAACTCCAGCAAATATAAGACACAAAGGTATTGGTATCAATCCTTGACACACCATCAAGGTTGATCACCAATATCACAAGCATTGCAACAGATTACACAAGACTCATTCAAGTTCTAATCTTTGCAAGCAATCTCTCTAAGCACATGTAAGACCTTAACAGATTCAATACAAGTTACTTAGGCAATTTTAACTTCTGCCTTAACTGCATCTTAGACTTGAATCCAAGTGCATCAACCTAAGGCAGCAACAACACTCTAAGCTTTACTATACTACTCGGTTTCAATCAATGAAAGCAAACAGGATCAGACACATCTAGTATCCTATACAATCATTATAGAACCGAGGCAAGCTTTACCACTCTCAATCACCATACACAACTCTCAAGTATCTTGGGACAGATTCTAAACATTTCATATCTAGCAATCTTAAAACATCCACAAGTTTTCAATCACAACACAACCTGTCAATACACTCAAGCTTTATACAAAAGGAAAGAACTTTCTTACAGCCAAGGACCTTTGTATAGATCCTTGATTCCATTGGACAGATTCTGAGTTGTTAGTGTGCACTCCAATGCCTCCATCTTCCATGGACCTTTCCTTTTGAACCACCATGTCTTAGCTCCCACCTTTCTCCATGTTGTACACGCCACACCAGTACAAGCAGCAAGCTTTCTTCTTGAGAAACTTCTTCTTGGACTTTGAATAGCAAGAACCCGGAACTGGCTTTGTTAGAGAGGGTAGCTAATCCGCTCCATTGCCTTTGTTTCCTTGGATCTTCTTTCTTCAAGGGCGACATGGAATGATGAGGAACAGCAACAGACAGCATCTGGACTCCAGGATGAACACGCCTGCCTCTTGAGGTGTTGAACAGCCGGATAGAACAGACAGCTTCTTCTTGGTTGAAATGGACATGGTAGTGAGCTCTGAGGTTTGCGGAAGCTTCAACCAGATTCAGATGAACCTGGCTCTGATACCATGTGAGATTTTCAGAGATCTCAGGTTGTGTGTGTGTATAAGCTCCAATGGAGCAAGCTGAGAAGATTAGAGTTTGTTTTAGGTGATTTTAGAGAGAGAGTTTATAAGAGTGTTTATGTGTTTACTTAAATCAGAAACAAGAGACTTTGAGAGATTAAGAGTATAAGAAAGGGAGAGATTAAAGGGAATCTGATTCAAGAACACATTTCATTATGAAGTGGAGAGGGGAAATCCCCCAAACTCCCTTAAGGCTCCAAATCGCCATTACATGCTTATTTATAAGCTCCATAGGTTTACACAATCTGAAACCTAAATCTAATGGATAATATTAACTTGAGAGAATGGATGGTGTAGATGAAGAGTTGAGATTGCAATCTGTGTGAAATGTCTTGATTGGATGAGAGCTATATGATATCTGATTGGTTGATTCAAACTGGTCAAAGGGAAGGCTGTTCTCCCATTGGCTCCTTATAGGCTCCCATGTATCCAGCCTTCATTCAGACCATGTTCATGGTCGTGGCTCCTTTTGCTTTACAGCCAAAGCCAGCCTGTCCATCCTCCAAAGTAACCAATCAGCTCCATCTTTGCTCTCATTGGCCGCTTGCCTCCACAAAGGATCTTCTTGATTCCCTTTTGATGCTTCACGACCAGACTTCTTTTTATTAGCCCTAAGTATGCACAATGTCTCCCGGACATGTTCTGATCACGCCCTAAGCTTGCACATCTTGTCCCGGACTTTGCACCACCTCAAAACATCTCAAATGGCCAAGTTGTGTATCCTCGGGTTGTCTCGGTCCGTACCATCCGTACTGCCTCGCCCTAAGTATGCACACTTGCCCATTTGCTCCCAAACACTCTTCTAAGTCCCTCCTGGACTTGGCCCTATCTTTGCACAGCCATATGAGCACTTCTGGACACCTTCAAACACTCCTAAAGTCTTTATAGATAATCTCCGGAGGTCTTGCCCTATTCTTGCTCAAGACTCTATCTCAACTTCAACACTTCACCACTCCATTTCTTTTCTTCAAGTCAACACTCCCCCTCAAGCTTGACTTTAGTTGATCCTAAGTCAAGCTTGGAACCTTGAAGAACTTCCTCATTAAAAACCTCACCAAGGAAAACCCTTTGGGACAAAACCTTGATGAGGGAAAAAGAGTAAAGCCTCCAAGGCCTAGGGATTGGCCAGTGAGTCTTTGTGCCTTACCAGCAATGTAAGGGACACAAAGACTCTGGATCATGGCCTCTTCTCGTGATGCATTGTTGATCATCACTTCATTGCACACCACTAACACTTCTTGGAACTCTTCTTTGGACCGGCCTGAGTCTTCCCTTCTCTCGTGGCTTCTTGCCATCTCCCATCAGGTAAGACACGCCTAGCTCCTGCTCATTGAGTATCCAAGTACCTGATACAACATTCCACAAGTGTATCAGTCCTCAAGAGATAAACCTATCATGTATATATTTAAAGAGATAAGTTCAGGTTTACTCCCTTGTTTAAGATGGTGAGGAGTGGTCTCTTCATTTCGCCACTTGAGTCCTCACATGCTAAGCTTAACAGCTTCTCCTTTCATCACACAAGCTCACTAACATATACTTCCTTTGGGACATGAATAACCCTTCCTTGGATCTACAAATCTCAATTCCAAGAAAGTATTTCATTTCTCCCAAATCTTTGATTTCAAACATGGATTTGAGAAACTCCTTGGTTGCTTTGATACCCTCCTTATCACTTCCTGTGATAATGATATCATCCACATACACAAGGAGAGCAACCATACCTGAGGGTGTAGTGAGGGTGAAAAGTGTGTGATCTAACTCTGACTTCCTGAAGCCACGTCCATTCAAGGTTGTGCTCAACTTGTTATACCACGCTCTTGGTGATTGCTTCAAGCCATAGATAGCTTTCTTTAACCTCAGTACATTCCCTTTCTTCACTAGATGTTCTAGGCCTGGTGGAGGATACATGTAGACTTCATCCTCAAGTTCCCCTTGTAAGAATGCATTCTTTACATCCATTTGCCACAATCCCCATCCAAGATTAACTGCCAAGCTTAGAACAATCCTAATGGTGTGTAGCTTAGCTACAGGGGCAAATGTCTCAATGTAATCCTCCCCATATGTCTGAGTGAACCCTCTTGCTACTAGTCTAGTTTTCTTCCTCTCAATCTGTCCATCAGCCTTGTATTTGATTGTGAAGATCCATCTACTAGACACTGCTTTCTTCCCTTTTGGTAGTTCACTCTCATACCATGTATCATTCTTTATCATAGCTCCTGCCTCAGCTCCTACTGATTCCTTCCATTCCTTATCCTTCATTGCCTCTTCATAGCTTCTTGGGATGTGATTCTCATCCAAGTTTACCATGAAGGCACAATGTGCTTCTGGATATTGAGCAAAGGAGCACACGGCTTGAGAAGGATGCTCCACAGCTTGGGCATTGTAGTACACTCTCGTGTTTACCCAGCTAGAAGGATCCTTCCTTATCCTTGTACTCCTTCTTAGTGGTTGCACAACCGGTTCTTCTTCCTTTTGTTCTTCTACCACTTCGTTTTGAGAAGGTGTTTGTATCACACCATGATCATGCCCATGACCATCAGAGCCTATGCTCTCTTCTCCTTCATCCTCTACTCCTCCATCATCTTGGTTAGCCTCTTGCATAGGCTCTTCATGCTCCTCTCCTCCCTCATGATCAAGGTGGGATGGTGAACCAACTTCAGGAGGTGTAGTCGTGTGATCTCTTGGATCCTGGGATGTACTGATTCCAAGACCTTCAAGGATGATCCGCAAGGTGGTGGCCTTGTCTGATGTCAAGTCCTTCAGGTTTTCTTGATTCTTTTCTTCATAGTACCCTCTATCTTCTAAGAACTTCACGTCTCTAGATACAAGTACTCTTCTTGCTATAGGATCATAGCACTTGTATCCTTTCTGTGTAGCTGAGTATCCTATGAATACAGCCTTAGTACTTCTTGCTTCTAGCTTGTTGCGCATCTCTCCTGGTTTGAGCACAAAGCATAGACATCCAAAGACTTTCAAGTAATCAAGAACTGGCTTGTACTTGTTTAGAACTTCAAATGGAGCCTTCTCATTCAGAATCTTGGTTGGAGTTCTATTGATCAAGTAACAAGCAGTGGCAACTGCATCACTCCAAAATCTCTTTGGGACGTTACTCTGAAACATAAGTGACCTTGCTACTTCCATGAGGTGCCTATTCTTCCTCTCAGCCACTCCATTTTGCTGTGGAGTATACGGACAGCTTGTTTGATGTAGAATCCCATATTGTGATAAGTGCTGCTTGAATGCATTGCTTGTGTACTCTCCTCCATTATCTGATCTCAAAATTTTAATCTTAGCATGATAATGGTTAGTCACATACGTTTGAAAGTTCCTAAATGCATCAAGTACCCTATCTTTGGTCTGAATTAAGGTTAACCAGGTGTATTTGGATTTTTCATCAATGAATGTGACAAAATACTTATAGCTATCTCTAGATAAGCAAGGGGCAGTCCATACATCTGAATGAACTAGATCAAAGCAATTCTCATAAACAGTAGTAGACTTTTGAAACACAGTTCTACAATGCTTGCCTAAGATGCAAGCTTCACAATTTTTGTTTTCAAACACAACACCTGGTATTATTAAGTTCAAAGCTTTAACATGAGGGTGTCCTACTCTAGCATGCCACAATGCATGTTTATTCAACAATGTGAGATTTAAGGATGTAAATGATTATCTGAGTTTAGAAAGGATTATAGAAGAGAATAAGAGATTAAGAGACAGATTAGAGACTAATGGAGAATCATAATGAAATGAGTATAGAGAGAGATTGTTTAGAACTGTCTGATCTTATTATGAGATGAGGTTACAATATTTATAGAAGAGGCATTAGGGTTACAAGTTAAGAGAAAGCAGCACTAGTCATAAGCATGTGAAGTCAAGACCAAGAGGAGCGTCCCTTTTGAATGAACGGATGGTAAGGCTCACACGCTTGGCCTTTACAGCCTGTCCACGGCCTGGATGGATAAGGCTCGTCCCACCCTTATCCTTAAACGGTCTGATCAGTCTTGAGACCTTCTATGTACTCTAGAGGCTTTACTCACCCATCTCCTTCTTCCTTCATGTTTCCTCAGATGTACGGCCAAGCCCCTGTCCGTACATAGGCCGTACTGTCCGTACTCTTTCCATTACTTGCTTAGCTCTTCCTCTCCTTCTCATAATGACTTCCTCATCTCAACACTCCCCCTCAAGCTTAGCTTTGTGAAAGCCTAAGCTTGGATGGCTATGAGATCTTCCTCATTAAAAACCTCACCAAGGAAAACCCATTGGGACAAAACCTTGATGAGGGAAAAAGAGTAAAGACCTCACAGCCAAGAGGATCAGCTCCTTCCCTTCCCAAGATCAATGAGGCCCAACCTGATATGAATGGACTCCATTGTCTTCTGTCTTGCAGCTTTGGTGAACACATCAGCCAACTGATCTTCACTCCTTGTGTAACATGGCAAGATGACTCCTAGAATGATCATTTGCCTCACCTTGTGGCAATCAACTTCAATGTGCTTGGTTCTCTCATGAAACACCGAGTTGGATGCAATGTGAATGGCTGCTTGGTTATCACAATGCATTGTCATTGGTGTGGCTTGATCAATCTCCAAATGCTTCAAGATGCCTTTGATCCACACCAACTCGTTGGTAAGCTTCAGCATAGCTCTATACTCAGCTTCTGCACTTGAGCAAGAGACCACCTTCTGCTTCTTACTCTTCCATGTCACCAAGTTGCCTCCAATGAATGTGCAATAGCCTGTGGTTGATCTCCTGTCTGCTCTATCACCAGCCCAATCTGCATCACAGTATCCAACCACTTCAGTGCTTCCATTGCAACCCATCCATACTCCTTGATCAGGTGAGCCGTTGAGATACATCAAGATCCTCTCCACCATGCGCCAATGATGCTCCTTAGGAACTTGCATGTGTTGACTCACCTGATTCACAGCAAAACAAATGTCAGGTCTAGTTATGGTAAGATAAATCAATTTGCCAACTAGTTTTCTATAGAGTTTAGGATCCTGATAAGGTTTGCTGTCTTCAATCTCCCCCTCTCGTGGGACTTTGTAGCCATCCTCCATAGGCATCCTTGCAGTCTTGCCTCCATAAGCACCTGCACCTTTCAAAAGATCAAGTGTATACTTCCTTTGGGACATGAATAAACCTTCCTTGGATCTACATATCTCAATTCCAAGAAAGTATTTCATTTCTCCCAAATCTTTAATCTCAAACATGGATTTAATGAACTCCTTGGTTGCTATGATACCTTCCTTATCACTTCCTGTGATAATGATATCATCAACATACACAAGAAGTGCAATCATACCTGAGGGAGTTGTGAGTGTGAAGAGAGTGTGGTCTAGTTCAGACTTCTTGAAGCCACGGCCATTCAGGGTAGTGCTCAGCTTGTTGTACCAAGCCCTTGGTGATTGCTTCAGCCCATAGATAGCTTTCTTCAATCTTAACACATTCCCTTTCTTCACTAAGTGTTCTAGGCCTGGAGGTGGATGCATATATACTTCATCCTCAAGTTCACCTTGTAAGAATGCATTCTTCACATCCATTTGCCATAACCCCCATCCAAGATTCACAGCCAAGCTTAATACAATCCTTATGGTATGTAGTTTAGCTACTGGTGCAAAGGTCTCTATGTAATCTTCTCCATAAGTTTGGGTGAAACCTCTTGCTACTAGCCTTTATTAGATTTAGTGATTTAAAGAGTGATGAAGTTTAATCTGAGAATTAAAGAGATTAAGAACAAGAGAGAGAGAGACTCAAAACTCCATTAGCTTGATTAATGAGAGAGTTTACAACATATATAGATTAGAGATACATATTTTCGTCCAGGTTCAGTCTAGTTAGGATAAGAAGCATGTGTAGTCAAAGATGCCTCATTCAAACCAGCCAATAAGGTTCCTCACATGCTTGGGTATCTTGCTTTAGCTTTCCAGCTGGTGCCAGCCTGTCTAAAGCTCTCTTCCCTTGACCAGACCTTATCCAAACTCCTCCTTGCTTATCCAGACTCCCCCTGTCGTGTTCCACTCTCCAAATGGATGCAAGGTAACTTCCCAAGTCTTTTAACTTAGTTACCACAGTAACAATAAAGTTACTGTGGTAAATCTCCAAAGTTACTACCTGCTCCAAATCCCTTCATCTATCCATGTATCAACTCTTCATCTCCTCATCTCAACACTTTATTCTCTTATCTCAACACTCCCCCTCAAGCTTGACCATGTGAAACAAGTCAAGCTTGGAAGAACCATGAGATCTCCCTCATTAAAACCTCATTAAGGAAAACCCATTGGGACAAAACCTTAATGAGGAAAGAGTAGAGATCACATGATCAGGAGAGTGTATAGACTAGTCCTTAGGCGAGAGATCAATGAGTCCTAACCTGATGTGTATGGACTCCATTGTCTTTTGTCTTGCTGCCTTTGTGAACACATCTGCTAACTGATCCTCACTCCGAGTATAACAAGGTAGAATCACCCCAAGAATCATCATCTGCCTCACCTTGTGACAATCAACCTCAATGTGCTTTGTTCTCTCATGGAACACAGAATTAGATGCAATGTGGATAGCTGCTTGATTATCACAATGCATTGTCATTGGCGTTGCTTGAATAATCTCCAGATGCTTCAAAATCCCTTTTATCCACACTAGCTCATTTGTAAGCTTCAGCATTGCTCTATACTCGGCCTCAGCACTGGAGCAAGACACTACCTTCTGCTTCTTACTCTTCCAAGTGACCAAGTTACCACCAATGAATGTACAATAGCCTGTGGTTGATCTTCTGTCTGCTCGGTCTCCAGCCCAATCTGCATCACAATAGCCTACAACCTCAGTACTCTTGTTACATCCCATCCATACTCCAAGACCAGTAGTTCCATTCAGATACATCAAGATCCTTTCCACCATCCGCCAATGGTGCTCCTTAGGAACTTGCATGTGTTGACTGACTTGATTCACCGCAAAACACACATCAGGTCTAGTAATGGTAAGATAAATCAACTTCCCCACCAGCTTCCTATATAGCTTAGGATCATGGAACGGCTTGCTATCCTCAATCTCCCCCTCACGTGGAACCTTGTAACCATCCTCCATTGGCATCTTGGCTGTCTTTCCTCCATAGGCATCTGCTCCCTTCAAGAGATCAATCACATACTTCCTTTGGGACATAAACAATCCTTCCTTTGATCTGCATATCTCAATCCCAAGAAAATACTTCATTTCCCCAAGTCTTTAATCTCAAAGCTTGCCTTGAGATACTCCTTTGTATCCTTGATGCCTTCCTTATCACTGCCTGTGATGATAATATCATCCACATACACAAGCAACACCACAATACCAGATGAGGTGGTTAGGGTAAAGAGAGTGTGATCCAATTCTGACTTTCTGAACCCTCTCCCATTCAGTGTAGTACTCAACTTGTTGTACCACGCCCTTGGAGACTGCTTGAGACCATAGATAGCTTTCCTCAACCTCAACACATTACCCTTCTTTACTAGATGTTCAAGACCTGGTGGTGGATGCATGTATACTTCATCTTCCAACTCTCCTTGAAGGAATGCATTCTTCACATCCATTTGCCAAATCCCACTCAAGATTCACAGCTAAAGATAATACAATCCTGATAGTATGAAGTTTAGCCACAGGAGCAAAGGTCTCAACATAGTCCTCACCATATGTCTGAGTAAATCCTCTTGCCACCAACCTAGACTTGCGCCTCTCTATTCTCCCATCAGGATGAAACTTGATTGTGAACACCCATTTACTAGTCACTGCCTTCTTCCCTTTAGGCAGCTCACTTCATACCACGTTTCATTCTTAATCATGGCTCCGGACTCATCAGCAACTGACTCTCTCCACTCCTTTAAGCCATGGCTTCTTCATATGTCCTTGGAATATAGCTCTCATCCAAGCTTACTGTGAAGGCTGTATGCTCGTCCGGAAACTCTGCAAAGGAACACATAGCTTGAGAAGGATGCTCCACAGCCTGGGCATTGTAGTACACTCTCGTGTTTACCCAGTTGGAAGCATCTCTCTTCACCCTTGTGCTCCTCCTTAGCTCCTGAACCTGTTCTTCTTGTGGCTCTTGCCCATCTTCACTTGATTGAGCACCACTCTCATTTGAACCATTAGGATCTCCTTCCCACTCTCCACTCTCATCTGAGCCAGTAGACTCTCTTTGCCCATCTCCACTAGACTGAGCACCAGTCTCTACTTCCTGTGTCACCTCTTGATTATGCTGGCCTGAATCTTCTTGATTTTGCACTTGCTCATGAGATTCAGTTCCATTCCCCCTCTCATGATCAAGAGGAGTTGCTCTTTCAGCTTCACTAGTCGGATTGGAAGACTCTCTTCTTCCAGATTCCTGATCCTGGGATAACCCTATCCCTAGCTTCTCCAACATCACCCTCAGTGTTGTTGCTCTATCAGATGGAGCTTGAGACAAATCCTTCAGATTTTCCCACTCCTTTTCTTCATAATACCCTTTTGATTCAATAAACTTCACTTCTCTAGATACCATCACTCTCCTTGCTTCAGGATCATAGCACTTGTATCCCTTCTGAGTGATAGAGTATCCAATGAACATAGCCTTAGTACTCTTTGCCTCCAGCTTGTTTCTCTGTTCTCCTGGAGTCATGACATAGCATACACACCCAAATACTCGTAGGTGATCAATAAAAGGCTTGCTCTTATTCAGCACCTCAAATGGAGACAGATTCTTCAGTATCTTGGTTGGGACTCGGTTGATGAGATAGCAAGCAGTTTGTACAGCATCTCCCCAAAAGCGTTTTGGGACATTTGCATGAAACATCATCGACCTAGCAACCTCCATCAAGTGCCTATTCTTCCTCTCAGCTACACCATTCTGCTGTGGTGTGTAGGGACAACTGGTCTGATGCACAATCCCATGCTTGGCTAGATGACTCTTAAAGGCATTGCTGATGTATTCACCTCCGTTGTCTGATCTCAGTACCTTCACAGTGGCATTGTATTGATTAGATACATATGCTTGGAAGTTCATAAAAGCTTCTAGCACCCTATCTTTAGATGGAAGCAATGTGAGCCATGTATACTTAGACTTCTCATCAATGAATGTCACAAAGTATTTATGGCTGTCTCTAGACATGCATGGAGCGGTCCACACATCCGAGTGAACTAGATCAAAGCAATGCTCATAAGTAGTCTCAGATGTTGGGAAAACAGTCCTACAATGCTTTCCTAATATGCATGCTTCACAATTCAAGTGATTGAATGACATATTAGGGATTATCAATTCAATGGCACGAGCATGAGGATGTCCTAATCTAGCATGCCAAGTAATACTATCAATCTTCTCAGCAGTACTACTCAAGCAAATAGAATCAAAGGGATTAGAGGTCTTAGCCAAGTCGAGGTGGTATAGCTGATTCTTGCTGTCTCCTCTGCCAATAACTCTCCCAGTCTTCAAATCTTGAAACTCAACTTCATCAGGTCTGAATACTACTTGACAATCAAGATCAATGGTAGCTTTCTTCACAGATAATAGATTTGAAGTGAACTGAGGCATGTAGAAGGCAGCCGTGTCCTTCTCAAACAGTTTTAGCTTTCCCACTCCTTCTATTGGGATCATGGCACCATTAGCTATCATAACACTCCCTGTTGCAGCCTTGATCTCACTTATAAGCCTCCTATCACTGATCATATGATGACTTGCTCCAGAATCAATCACAATGGGTTTAGAAGCTCCAGATTGTATAGCCTGCTTCCTGCTTGCTGCTAAGGCTTGTACTTGTTCCATGAACACTCTCCATTCCTTCCTGGTGATGCGATCATCAGCTCCACTCCCTTTCTCCTGCTCTTTTAACACCCCACTGTCTTCTACTGATTCCCCCATGTAGGCTGAGTAAGAACACTCTCCCACAACTCTCTTTCTACCCTTTCCTATGTTGATAGAAGCTTTGGATAGCATTCTGCACCTCCTCCTCTTCCGGAAGCCCTCACTCCTACTCCCGGTTAGCCTCCATGAGCTCTCACTCCTACTCATGGTTAGCTTCTGGAAGCTCTCACTCCTACTCCCAGTTGGCTTCCATGAGCTCTCACTCCTACTCATGGTTAGCCTCTCATCATCTCTCATTATCCCATACGCCCTTCTTATAAGCACACAGACCTCTTCCATTTCCGGAAGCTGTTCCCCTCTTAGAACCATCTCCACCAGCCACCCATATGATGACTCCATACTCGCCAAGAGCTTCAGCACCATCGCTTGCTCTTGTGTAGTATCCCCATCCACATGGGATCTCAACCCTTGTAGTTCAACCCACAAATGTTGTAGCTTCCTCACATGAATATTAAACCCTTCTCTTCCTGGTTTAACTTCACTAATCACCTTCTTGACTTCATACACTCTCCTAAGACTGATCTTGTCCTCATAAACATCTTCAATCTTCTCAAGCAGTGTACTTTCTTCAAGACTAAAGCAATCTCCACTTGTTTCTCTTGCTGTCTGATCTTTCTCAGCAGCTTTACCCTTCAAAGACTCTTCCTTCTCATGGTTTCTCCAAATTCCACACCTTTTCAGAGTTGTTTTCATCTGTGAGAACCACCCCCACTCATTCCCTCTCTCTTTCTTCTCTTCACACCTTGTTGTACCAGATTGAAGCAGCTCCATCTTCTTTAGCCTAGATCTTCACTCAACTACTTCTAATCTCACACGCCAAGCTTAACCACAAGCTAGACCCCTCTTCTGACCTTGTCAAACGCCTAAAGAGACTCCCTTGAAGCTGACTCTCCAAAAGAAACACCAACAGACACAAACTTGACTTTTAAAGGATCTAGCTCTTGAAAAATCTCAAGAACTCTCAAGAACACTCAAGAACACTCAAGAACATTTGGAACCACGAAATCACTCTCTCCTTTTAAAGTAACCTGGCTCTGATACCATATTAGATTTAGTGATTTAAAGAGTGATGAAGTTTAATCTGAGAATTAAAGAGATTAAGAACAAGAGAGAGAGAGACTCAAAACTCCATTAGCTTGATTAATGAGAGAGTTTACAACATATATAGATTAGAGATACATATTTTCGTCCAGGTTCAGTCTAGTTAGGATAAGAAGCATGTGTAGTCAAAGATGCCTCATTCAAACCAGCCAATAAGGTTCCTCACATGCTTGGGTATCTTGCTTTAGCTTTCCAGCTGGTGCCAGCCTGTCTAAAGCTCTCTTCCCTTGACCAGACCTTATCCAAACTCCTCCTTGCTTATCCAGACTCCCCCTGTCGTGTTCCACTCTCCAAATGGATGCAAGGTAACTTCCCAAGTCTTTTAACTTAGTTACCACAGTAACAATAAAGTTACTGTGGTAAATCTCCAAAGTTACTACCTGCTCCAAATCCCTTCATCTATCCATGTATCAACTCTTCATCTCCTCATCTCAACACTTTATTCTCTTATCTCAACAGCCTTGACTTCTTCCTCTCAACCTTTCCATCAGCCTTATACTTGATTGTGAATATCCATTTACTACTCACAGCCTTCTTCCCTTTTGGTAACTCACTCTCATACCATGTATCATTCTTGATCATGGCTCCTGCCTCAGCTCCAACTGATTCCTTCCATTCTTTATCCATGATTGCTTCTTCATAGCTTCTTGGAATATAGTTCTCATCCAAGTTAACCATGAACGCACAATGTTCTTCAGGGTATTGAGCAAAGGAACACACAACTCGAGAAGGATCCTCCACAGCTTGGGCATTGTAGTACACTCGCGTGTTTACCCAAGAGGAAGGATCCTTTCTAATCCTTGTGCTTCTCCTCAATACAGGTTGTTCTTGCACTTGAACCTGCTCATCTTGTATATGCGGTTCTTGTGCTTCACTGTGATGTTCTTCATCTCCTTGGTCTTGCTCACCTTGATGATGAGAACCTGAGTTGAACTCTTCTCCTTCTTCACTCAAGCCGACTCCTTCTTGGCCATTTTCTTGAGTTTCAGGTTCACTTCCCCCCTCATGATCAAGGTGAGGTGTTTGAGCAGCTCTTCTTGGTTCATTTGAGCTCTCTTCTGGTTGTCCACTTCTTGTGGACTGATCCTGATTCATCTTGATACCAAGACCTTCCAAAATCACTCTTAAGACTCCAGCCTTATCTGATGTAAGATCCCTCAAGTCTTCTTGATTCTTCTCTTCATAGTATCCTCTTTCTTCAATGAACTTCACATCTCTAGATACGAGTACCCTTCTAGCTTCTGGATCATAACACTTATATCCTTTTTGAGTTGTTGAGTAGCCAATGAACATTGCCTTTCTGCTTCTTGCTTCTAGCTTGTTCCTCAACTCTCCTGGTACCAACACATAACACAAGCATCCAAACACTCTCATATATGTCAAAGATGGCTTGCGCTGGTTCAGTACCTCAAACGGTGCTTGATCCTTCAATACCCTTGTAGGTATTCGGTTGATGAGATAGCAAGCAGTAGATACAGCATCACTCCAGAATCTTTTAGGTACATTAGCTTGGAACATTAATGACCGAGCCACCTCCATCAAGTGCCTGTTCTTCCTCTCAGCTACACCATTCTGTTGTGGTGTGTAGGGGCAGCTTGTTTGATGAAGTATTCCATGATGATCTAGATGGCTTTTGAACGCATAGCTTGTGTATTCTCCTCCATTATCTGATCTCAAAATTTTAATCTTAGCATGATAATGGTTAGTCACATAAGCTTGAAAGTTCTTGAATGCATCTATCACCCTATCTTTTGATGGAATTAGTGTTAACCAGGTGTATTTAGATTTTTCATCAATGAATGTGACAAAGTACTTATGATTATCTCTAGAGAAAATAGGTGCAGTCCACACATCAGTATGAATCAAATCAAAGCAATTTTCATAAGCAGTAGATGTTCTTGGAAATACATTCTTACAATGCTTGCCTAAAATGCAAGCTTCACACTTATCATTTTCAAAAACCACACCTGGTAACATCAAGTTTAAAGCCCTCTCATGGGGATGACCTAGTCTAGCATGCCACAATGCATTTTTATTCAAACTAGAAGCAGAAGTAAATGAGCAGTTATGATTGGAAACAGGATCAAGCTTCTCAAGCATATATAACTCTCCCTTTGTAACTCCTTTTCCAATCAGTTGGCTGCTTTCAATATCCTGAAACTTCACATCATTAGGACTGAATATAACATTGCAATTCAAATCAGTAGTGCATTTCTTAACTGAAAGTAGATTTGATGTGAATTCAGGAATGTAAAATGCTCTAGTAGTCTTATCAAATAGCTTTAAGTTTCCTATTCCCTTAATAGGTATCTTATCTCCATTTGCAATCATCACACATCCATTAGTAGGTTCTATGTCTTTAATCAGGTTGGTGTCACTAATCATATGATGAGATGCACCTGAATCTATAATCAATGGTTTGGATGCATTGCTAGCATGATGGCAGATACAATTTGATCTATATGCATTCATCCTAGCATTTCTATCAATGTACTGCTCAATTCCAGCCTTACTATCATTCCTAGCAATCTCAGCCTTACTGTGAGTCATTTCTATAGTCCTAGCAATCATAGAGGCACCAAATGAATACCCATGAATGTTACCATTATCCTTGAGCATTTTGATGAGTGCATCCATCTCGGACCTCCTGATGAAGTCTTGATCATTGCCTCGGGGGTTGATGGCTCCAGTATAAGTCACCAAAGCTTTTCCATTCCCTTCACGGTTGTCCACTTCAGTTCCTCGGTTGGATGGCCCTGCTCCACTTGATCCTTCAGTCATGTGAGCTCTTGCCTCTTTCTCCTTTATGAACTTAGCCGGCTTCAAGTGGGGATGGAGTATCCAGCACTGAATCTTCTTGTGCCCATACTTCTTGCAATGATCACAATTCCCATTGAACTTCTCATACTTGTTGTAGCCAGCTTTGTTAGCTTGAGGAGGTTCTTCACGGTCAGATTGCACAGCATTTGCAAGAGATAAGTCTCCCTTGCCTCCAAACAAGCCTATTGAGCCCTGCTCCCTTTGTATCTGAGCACACACCTCCTCAAGGTCAGGTAATTTCTCGGACCTTAGCATGTGCTGAATGAGACCATTGTAGCTTGCATTCAATGTGAGCAGCAACCCAAAGACCTTGTCCTGCTCACGCCTCTCATTTAGAAGCTCTGGATCAACTGTGCTTGGCCTCAACATCTCCAGCTCAGACCACAATGTCCTGAACCTCCCCAAATGTTTTGTAAACTCCATGTCATCTTGGGTTAACTCGTTGATTGCCTTCTTGACTTCAAACACTCGGTTCAGGTTAGAAACATTTCCATACACCTTCTTCAGAGTGTCCCACAGCTCCTTGGCTGTCTCACAGTAGCTATAAGCATCTAGGATAGCCGGTTCCAACGAGGCATGAAGAACTGACATCACCATCATGTCTTCTTGTTGCCACTTCTCCACAACACTCTCCTCGGAGCTCTCTGCGTCACCCTCTTGAGTAATCGCCCTTGGAGCTTCACCAGCTGTGATATGCTTCCACAAACCCTTGCTTCCCACAGCAGTCTTCACCATCCTAGACCAGACTAGGTAGTTGCTTCCTTTGAATGTCACCGCGACCTTCATCTTCAAAACACTTTCCATCTTGAACAGCTTGACGACTACAGCTTGAACACCCTACTAGATCTTGTACTGAGAACCCACACTGCCCTCTAGAACAAAGATTTACCCTTGAGTCTTCAAATGAACCTCCCACGGATCACCAAGACACACGCAAAGTACCTTGAGCTTTTGAACTCTCAAGAAACTCTCAAACACACTCACTTGTTCTCTTAAAGTTTCAAACTTGAATCCTTTAAGAAAGTCTCTCACGAACTCAGATTTTAATCAACCTGGCTCTGATACCATGTGAGATTTAAGGATGTAAATGATTATCTGAGTTTAGAAAGGATTATAGAAGAGAATAAGAGATTAAGAGACAGATTAGAGACTAATGGAGAATCATAATGAAATGAGTATAGAGAGAGATTGTTTAGAACTGTCTGATCTTATTATGAGATGAGGTTACAATATTTATAGAAGAGGCATTAGGGTTACAAGTTAAGAGAAAGCAGCACTAGTCATAAGCATGTGAAGTCAAGACCAAGAGGAGCGTCCCTTTTGAATGAACGGATGGTAAGGCTCACACGCTTGGCCTTTACAGCCTGTCCACGGCCTGGATGGATAAGGCTCGTCCCACCCTTATCCTTAAACGGTCTGATCAGTCTTGAGACCTTCTATGTACTCTAGAGGCTTTACTCACCCATCTCCTTCTTCCTTCATGTTTCCTCAGATGTACGGCCAAGCCCCTGTCCGTACATAGGCCGTACTGTCCGTACTCTTTCCATTACTTGCTTAGCTCTTCCTCTCCTTCTCATAATGACTTCCTCATCTCAACAAACAAAGAAGCAGAAGTAAACGAGCAACTATAATCAGGAACAGAAGTGAGTTCTTCAAGCATATAGAGATCTCCTTTAGTCACCCCTTTCCCAATCAATCTGCTGCTCTCAATATCCTGAAACTTCACATCATTAGGACTAAAGATAACATTGCATTGTAAATCATTAGTACATTTCTTTACAGATAATAGGTTTGATGTGAATTCAGGCATGTAAAAGGCTTTAGATTCTTTGTTAAACAACTTAAGCTTTCCTATTCCCTTAATAGGTATCTTATCTCCATTTGCTATCATCACATGTCCATGAGTAGGTTCTATATCCTTAATCAGTTTCTCATCACTTATCATATGATGTGATGCACCAGAATCAACAATCAATGGTTTATCTACTCGTTTAGCATTATGACATAGATTACTAAGTGATGAATGCATCCTATCATTTCTAGCAATGTGTGCACATCTATACTCATTCCTAGCCTCTAACCGTTCTACTAGTTCTATAATCAAGTGATCATCCTTATATGCAATCATAGATGCTCCAAAGGAATAACCATAAGTGTTACCGTTTTCCTTTAGCATTTTGAAGAGCGCATCAAGGTCTGATCTCCTGATGTAGTCATCATTGCTGCGTGAGCTTGAGGCGCCTGTGTAAGCCACCAGAGACTTCCCATTCCCATCATTGCCTCCATGACCATCCACTTCACTTGTCTTGATGGTGCCAGCTCCACTTGATCCTTCAGTCACATTTGCCCTTCCCTCACGCTCCTTCATGAACTTGGTGTTGAAATGAGTTGATCAATATGGGAGAAGATGGCTTAAGGAGTTGGGAATGAGATAGTGTGAAGGCAAAGAGAGGGAGAGCTTGGGAATGATCAGGCCGTACAAGGCCGTACCGGCCGTACCATCCGTACGGTCCGGATCAATCCAACACTCGACCAAGAAGAGGAGTTACTGCGTGAAAGGAGTAAACGGCCAAAGGGATTTACCTTAAGGGAGATGACCGTTTGGATGGATAGAGTGACTGAGCCTTATCCACACAGGCTGGAACAGGCTGTAAAGGCAAAAGGAACCTGGTCCAAGATGCCAAAAACGTGTGACAGCTTCCATTGGATCAATTTTGAATTAAAGCAACCTTATCCTTGACCTCACATGCTTAGGCTCTCTAAAACCCTTGTATCTGATCCTATATATTGTAAACTCTGTCTTGATTAATAAATAACACGATTCCATGAGTCTCTCTCTCTAGTTCATCATGATAATCTCATACATTTTCTCTTAAACACTCTTAACTCTCTCTTAAACTTCTCAATACCTTTCCTATTCTCTAAAATCACATGGTATCAGAGCCAGGTTGGCTGTGGTATTGAGATTTCTTGTTCTTCAGCTTCAGATAAAAGTTATTTCTTGTGAGATTCTAAACAAAGTTCAAGCAAATCAAGATGGGAGGAAACAAGATCATTACGGTTCCGATTTCACTCAAGGGTGGGGGAAACTACCTGTTGTGGTCTAGGCTTGTGAAGACAGCCATTGGGAGGCTAGGGTTATGGGATCACATCACAGATGGAGCTCCAGCACCTGTGGCCAGTGAGGAAGAAGGTGGAAGAGAGCTCGCGGTTGCTGATGGAAAGAAGTGGATTCAAGATGACTTGATGGTGCTATCTGTGCTGCAAGGATCACTTGAAGAACATCTCTTGGAAGCCTACAGCTACTGCGAGACTCCAAAACACCTGTGGGAGGTACTCCAAAAGACTTTTGGGAACATTACCAATCTGAGCCGTGTGTATGAGATCAAGAAAGCTATCAACACGCTGGTACAAGATGGAGAGGAGTTCACCAAGCATTTGGGCAAGTATAGATCGTTGTGGTCTGAGCTTGAATCGTTGAGGCCAAGCACTAATGATCAAGAGCTACTCACGGAGAGGAGGGAGCAGGATCAGGTGTTTGGATTGCTGTTGACGTTGGATCCTCCATTCAATGATGTGATCAAGCACATGTTGAGGATGCCAAATCTACCATCTATGGAGGAAGTGTGTGCGCAACTCCAAAAGGAGGAAGGGTCACTTGGACTCTTCGGAAGCAAGGGAGACTTAGCTCTAGCCAACAAGGCTGAGGAAGGAGCACAAGCCAACCGTGCAGCATACAAGACTGATGAGAGGAAGTATGGTGATGAGAGGAGGTTTGGAGGCAATTGTGATCACTGCAAGAGGTTGGGACACAAGAGGAGCCAGTGCTGGATCCTTCATCCCCATCTCAAACCGGCCAAGTTCAACAAAGACCGAGAAGCCAGAGCTAACCTGTCTACTGAAGCAAGTGAAGCCGGTCCATCAGGAGCAGGCTCAAGTGCACAAGTGGGTGAAAGCGCAGGAAAGGCAATGGCAACTCACTACACGGCCACAAAGAGTTTGGAGCATGAAGTGATTCGCAAATCTGACATTGATGCTCTCATCAAAGCTCTTAAGGAGTCTGGTACATTCGGAAATACTCTTGGTTACTCTTACACTGCTCATATGATGCCTAGGACTGAGAATAGGTTGATAGATATCATTGAGGAATTGAAACTGAGAAATGAATCACCTAGAACTCACCTAGCTAGGGGAATAAAACCATTGATTGTTGACTCTGGTGCATCTCATCACATGATTAGTGATGATAGCTTAATTAAAAACATAGAACCTGCTCATGGACATGTAATGATTGCAAATGGAGACAGAATTCCTATTAAAGGTGTAGGAGACTTAAAGCTATTTGATAAGAACTCTAAGGCATTTTACATGCCTGAATTCACTTCTAATCTCTTATCTGTTAAAAGATGTACCAATGATCTTCAATGCAATGTTATCTTTAGTCCTAACAATGTGACATTTCAGGATATTGAGAGCAATGAGTTGATTGGACAAGGAGTAACCAAGGGGGATCTTTATGTACTTGAGGATATTAACCCCATTTCTAGTTGTTTGCTGAGTTCTGTTTTAAGTAAAGGAGCATTATGGCACTCTAGGCTAGGACATCCACATGTTAGAGCCTTAAGCTTAATGTTACCAGGTGTCATGTTTAAAAATAATGATTGTGAGGCTTGTATCTTGGGAAAACATTGTAAGACTGTGTTTAAAAGATCTACTACTATCTATGATAAGTGTTTTGATCTTGTTCACTCTGATGTATGGACTGCTCCCTGCTTATCTAGAGATAATTACAAGTACTTTGTCACATTTATAGATGAAAAATCTAAATACACCTGGATAACACTCATTAGAACAAAGGATAGGGTTCTTGATGCATTTAAAAACTTCCAAGCTTATGTATCTAACCAGTATAAAGCCAAGATTAAGATTTTCAGGTCTGATAATGGTGGAGAATATACTGGTAATGCATTCAAGAGTCATCTAGCTCAACATGGGATCCTACATCAGACAAGTTGTCCATACACTCCTCAACAGAATGGTGTGGCTGAGAGAAAGAATAGACACCTGATGGAGGTGGCAAGGTCTATGATGTTTCACACAAGCGTGCCTAAAAGATTCTGGAGTGATGCTGTGATCTCGGCTTGTTATCTGATCAATAGGATACCAACCAAGATCTTGGAGGATCAGTCACCTTATGAAGTTCTAAACAGAAGCAAACCGGTGCTGGATCACTTGAGGGTCTTTGGATGCGTGTGCTTTGTACTTGTACCCGGGGAGCTAAGGAATAAGCTAGAAGCAAAGAGCACAAGAGCCATGTTTATTGGCTACTCAACATCACAAAAGGGATACAAATGCTATGATTCAGAAGCCAGGAGAGTTCTGGTGTCTAGAGATGTTAAGTTCTTGGAGGATAAGAGCTTTTATGGAGATAGAAAGTGGGAAGATCTTGAAGATTTGTCTCAACCATCTGATCGAGCTACAAGTCTCAGGCTGGTGCTGGAAGGACTTGGAATCAACATGTCCCAGGATCAGCAACCAACAAAGGCTAATGAAGCTGAAGAATCATCACACCATGATCATGAGGGGGGAAATGAGGCTGAGCCTGAAGATCATGAAGATCAAGACTCAGATGGTCATGATCAAGGTGTGATACAAAACGAGGAAGAACCCATTCAAGAAGTGGAACCAGATGAAGTAGAAGGAGAAGTGGTTCAGCCTACAGTGGTAGAGGTGGAACCAGTTCCATTAAGGAGAAGCACACGGTTGAAGAAGGATGCTTCCAACTGGGTAAACACGAGAGTGTACTACAATGCTCAAGCTGTGAAGCATCCCTCTCAAGCTGTGTGTTCCTTTGCCAGTTACCCAAAGGAACATTGCGCTTTCATTACAAGCTTAGATGAAAGTAGTGTACCAAGGTCATATGAAGAAGCAATGCTACATGAAGATTGGAAAGAATCAGTGGGTGATGAAGCTAATGCTATGATAAAGAATGACACTTGGTTTGAAAGTGAATTACCAAAGGGGAAGAAGGCAGTAACAAGCAAATGGATATTCACTATCAAGTATCTACCTGATGGAACTATTGAGAGAAAGAAGACTAGACTGGTGGCTAGAGGATACACTCAAACATATGGGGAAGACTACATTGATACCTTTGCTCCTGTTGCCAAGCTACATACTATAAGGATTGTATTGTCCCTTGCTGTGAATCTTGAGTGGGAGCTTTGGCAGATGGATGTAAAGAATGCCTTTCTTCAAGGAGAGCTAGAAGATGAAGTGTATATGCATCCCCCACCAGGTCTAGTGCATCTTGTGAAACCTGGAAATGTATTGAGACTCAAGAAGGCCATCTATGGATTAAAGCAATCTCCTAGAGCATGGTACAACAAATTGAGTACTACTTTAAACGGACGTGGGTTCAAGAAGTCTGAACTGGATCACACTCTCTTCACTCTCACTACACCCTCAGGTATCATTTGCCTACTTGTATATGTTGATGACATTATAATAACTGGTAGTGATAAGGCTGGTATAAAAGCCACAAAGGAGTTTTTGAAATCTGTGTTTGAAATCAAAGACTTAGGAGAAATGAAATACTTCCTTGGAATTGAGTTGTGTAGATCTAAGGAAGGATTATTCATTTCCCAAAGGAAGTATACACTTGATCTTTTGAAAGATGCAGGTATACAAGGAGATAAGACAGCAAAGATGCCTCTTGAAGATGGATACAAGATTCCACGTGAGGGGGAGGTTGAAGATAGCAAGGCCTTTCATGATCCAAAGCTATACAGGAAGCTGGTAGGGAAGCTCATCTATCTCACCATCACAAGACCAGACATATGCTTTGCTGTGAATCAAGTGAGCCAGCATATGCAAGTCCCAAAGGAACATCACTGGCGCATGGTGGAGAGACTCCTCTTGTATCTGAACGGGACATCAAGCCTTGGAGTATGGATGGGATGCAACAAGAGTACTGAAGTGGTGGGATATTGTGATGCTGATTGGGCAGGAGATAGAGCAGATAGAAGGTCCACAACCGGCTACTGCACATTCATTGGAGGGAACTTAGTAACTTGGAAGAGTAAGAAGCAGAAGGTGGTCTCATGCTCAAGTGCTGAAGCTGAATACCGAGCCATGCTAAAGCTGACTAATGAGCTTGTATGGATCAAAGGGATACTGAAGCACTTGGAGATTATTCAATCCACTCCAATGACCATGCATTGCGACAACCAGGCTGCTATACACATTGCAACCAACTCAGTCTTCCATGAGAGAACCAAGCATATTGAAGTTGATTGTCACAAGGTAAGGCAGATGATTGTCTTGGGAGTAATCTTGCCATGCTATACAAGGAGTGAGGATCAACTTGCGGATGTGTTCACGAAGGCTGCAAGACAGAAGACTATGGAGTCCATTCACATCAGATTGGGACTCATAGATCTTACACCAAGGAGCTGATCCCCTTAGCCATGAGTTCTTCACTCTTTTTCCCTCATCAAAGTTTTGTCCCAATGGGTTTTCTTTGGTGAGGTTTTTAATGAGGAAGATCTCATGGTTGTTCCAAGCTTAACTAAGATACTAAGTTAAGCTTGAGGGGGAGTGTTGAAATGAGTTGATCAATATGGGAGAAGATGGCTTAAGGAGTTGGGAATGAGATAGTGTGAAGGCAAAGAGAGGGAGAGCTTGGGAATGATCAGGCCGTACAAGGCCGTACCGGCCGTACCATCCGTACGGTCCGGATCAATCCAACACTCGACCAAGAAGAGGAGTTACTGCGTGAAAGGAGTAAACGGCCAAAGGGATTTACCTTAAGGGAGATGACCGTTTGGATGGATAGAGTGACTGAGCCTTATCCACACAGGCTGGAACAGGCTGTAAAGGCAAAAGGAACCTGGTCCAAGATGCCAAAAACGTGTGACAGCTTCCATTGGATCAATTTTGAATTAAAGCAACCTTATCCTTGACCTCACATGCTTAGGCTCTCTAAAACCCTTGTATCTGATCCTATATATTGTAAACTCTGTCTTGATTAATAAACAACACGATTCCATGAGTCTCTCTCTCTAGTTCATCATGATAATCTCATACATTTTCTCTTACGAGCGCTCGGTCTCTACGTAATGACCGAGCTTTGACTCGAGCTCGGTCGCTTCGTAGCGACCGAGATTTGGCTCGGACTTAGTTGCTACGCAGCGACCGGACAGCGTGTATGCGTGGTAATTACGCAACGGTCGAGCTTGGTTTGTTTGGTTTGAATCTTCAAGGATACTTCTTCGTAAAAACTTCGTGTTTGGTTAAAAGTTACATCTTCCTTTTTACTATCTCTTTCGGAAATACGATCTCCGAGGATTTCTGGGTGGTAATTCCGTCGTAACCGTTTTTGACCCCAACAGTTTGCCCCCCAGCCCGTTTGGATCATGCATCGTAGGATCCTAGCGTGCGGTTAGCCATGTTCGGCAAGTTAGGCGTGATGGATGGAATTAATATCCGAAAGTTCGAGCTTGAACAGTAAATCCTCATGCTTATAAGAAGGGAGGTAACTTGTTTCATAATTTTTTCACTTTCTTGTCTTTCTCTAAGATCTTTCTTAAGAAAAAATTTTCTTTCTTTCTCTCCACCCTTTTCCTCTATTTTCTTAGGAGAAGTTTAAAGATGTCGAGCAAGAAAAAGATTGCGAAAAAAGGGTCTTCATCCGCGAGTGCATACGAAGAGCTCATTGTTCCGAAGGTGGAGTTCGTGCCTCACTCGGTACATCCTGCCGAGAACGAGGCATGGTGGGTTGCTCATTATGGCTCGTTGACCCCTCCCAAGGAGAAGTCATTCCCGGTCCTGACTCATCGTGGAGTCAAGAAAGGGGATGCAAGCAGGAGTACCGACGAGTTTCTCGCGATCATACGATCGTTCTACCATATCCCGGATGCTGTGGAGTTCTGGGTTCCTCGCCGTGGGGAATGTGCTAACAGCCCCCCAGAGGGTTACTTCACTTGCTACGAGGCGTTCTCAGTGCGTTGTCGCCTATTGTTCCCAATACCCGAAATTCTCGTCCGAGTGTTGGACCGTTTCGAAGTTGCGATAAGCCAGTTGACTCCCCTTGCCATTCAGCATCTTATTGGGATTCTGATCCTAAGCTACGAGCATGGCCTTTCCGTTTCCATCGATCATTATGAAGCGCTTTTGAGGCTTCAACTTGTCACAGATACGGATAAGCATAGGTTGGTCCCTCAGAAATTTATGTCAGTGGTTAAGAAGTTCATTTCGAACTTCAACTCGTGGAAGAAGTTCTTTTTCTTTGTTCGTATAGATGCTGCGTCCGTCGAAGAGAGTTGCATTCCACTGTTCCGGAGGTTGCCGAATGATCGTCCCTTCATCAACCCTCTTATTCCGTTCCCTGAGGACATCATTCCGGTGAGGGATCTTCTCAGGAACGGTCCCTTCTTCTGGACTTTTTTTACGCCGAAGAGGGTTCGGAAGGCACTGAGATTCTAGCAATCCGGTCCTACTTTGGCTGCGGACACGGGAAGCGACTCCAAATCTGACGACCAGAATCCCGTCGAAGCTCCAACAGCTGTGCCGGATTCGAGCTCTCGGAAGGGAAAAGATGTCGATCTTGGCGACATAGAATTTTTGATGGATGACTCTATGCTTCCAGGATGGGATCCGAACCTTGCTTACGGCGATGGGAGTGGTTCGATCGAGGTCCCTATTCCGGATTTCGATGATTTCTTTGCTGATCTGCCACCGGGTTTCGATGCTCCTCCTCCTACGAAAGAATCGGCGAGGCCGAGAGTCGTTGCGGAAGGATCTCACATCATCAATGGGGTTAATATTTTGAGAATTTTTTGGTGATTCTCCTATGTTTATATATATTTATAACATGTCAATCGATTTTGTAGGGCCTGAGCTTGCTGGGCCCGGCCATTGAGGCGGGCCATAGAGAAGCCATGGTCTACCGCTTCAAAGCGGAGAAAGCGGAGCGGGATCTCGCTCGCGTGCAAGGCGAGATGTTGGAGCGAGAGGCGCAACTTACTCGTGATCATGCGCGGGCCATCCGCAAAGCGGAAAGGAAAGGCAAGAGGGAAATCGTCGAGGTGATGAAGACTCGTGCCTCTCAATTCCAGGTTGAGTATGGGAACCTCAAGAATGCCTTTACCTTGGTGGGTGACTTTTGTGAGTGCCGCGGTTCGGTCGGAGGACGCGAGCCGATGGCTATGCGTTTGAGGAGGAAATGAGCTTGATGAAGAGTGGAATGAATGAACGTGCCCACGCTGAGGCGCTTATCCCTCCGATCGACGAGCGGATTCAAGGGTTCTGGGATTCCATCCCGGTTTCCCCTGATACCGAGGAGGTTTCGACTGGGTTTCCCGATGATGGCGAGGAAGTGGATCGTCCCGCGGATGCGTTCGGTGCTTCGTTGTCCGGGGACTTTGACTTTGGATTATGAGAGGTGGAATAGTTATCGAAGAGAGATGCTCGTCTTTCTGTTTCATGTTTATGGCCGATTGTGGCCGAGAGATTTGTACGGGCCTGTTTTGGCCGTTTTTATCGTTTATCGGGATTGGCCGTTGGTGGCTTTGAATCCCCTTACCGCTTTACGCGGTTATTTATATGATGAATGTTTTCGTTTTCGAGTTTTCCTGAGTAGGTTTGAAGTAAATATGAGTTGTCGTCTCATATTTAATTTCGATGAGACGTTCAATCTGTTGGTTCGTTCGTGATTTTTGTAAAAATTATTTATCTTTACGATTTTCGAGAACATTGAGATACGAACGGAGAGACATGGTTTAGGATCTCGTATCTTTTAGATATCATGCCTTGAGATGTTTGAGACCAGAGCGTTGGGTTTAGGGCAAGACCTAGGTTTACTTTCGGTTAAGGTTTATGCGGTGACTAGCCGGCTATCGTTTTTCCTGTTGCGATTTCTTCCTGATTCGCACCGATTTAAAGTCCGCGATATGTTCTCGGCTTATATGACTTGTATGGTACGAATCGAGCATCTTCTCAGAATTAACTGGAAGTGCTAAACCAAAATTTGGGTTTTTGTTGTAGCGCGCTTTTGTCCTTGTGCTGGACGTTTTAAAGATCAAAAAAGTGATCAAATTGCGTTTGTTTAAGACGGCTGGCGTGTTCGTCGGGGCCAATCGACGAACGGGGTGTAAGGTTTTGGTGGTCGCGTTCGGACAATTTGTTCGTATTATCTTCGAATTTTAACTTTGCGACGTCTCGCAGTTGTTTCGAGGATTATACGTGTATCTTTGTGCGTTTGAAGGATGATGATTTTTTTACGATTTTTGGGCCGGATGAGGCTGCAGACAAGAGTCTTAATGTTTCCAGGCGTGTCCTGAAAATTTTTGTGTTTAACTGAAGCGTAAACGTTTTCCGATAAAAAGGACAACGTATATTGTAGTAAAAGTTTTTGAAGTTTCTTAAAAACTCGATTACAATAATGGCGATTTTTTAAGTGGGAGTATACGAGTATACGCACCCACTCCCCCCCTTTTTAGAGAGGGGGATAGCTGAACTCGTCTTTTGACGAGCTGCCTACGTACCCCTTTCGAGGATCAAGCCATCTCGTAGTTCTGTTTCATGCCGCGAGTGTTCTTACTCGGCGGTAGATGTCGCGATGTCCGCCTTGACCTTGTCGATCGTGGCTGGGTCAACGCTATTTTCGGATGTTCCGGTTGAGTTGTAGCGTGGGCTTCAGACTTGTGTCGAGCTTCGACGTCCGATGCGTTTGCGTTGGTAGACGTTTTTAATTCGTTTTTTCCCGGGGTGCTTTTGGCCGAAGATTGGTCTATCTTCGTGCGCTTGCCGTTTACAGCTGCAGAAGTCGTGATTTGCCTTAACTTGTGCTCTGCGAGGAAGCATAGCCGCGACTGTTTTTGGCACCCCCAGATGGCCGCGACTCCGCTTGGGGTTGGGAATTTGAGACCCAGGTGGAAGGTTGACGGAACTGCCTGCATGGCGTTGAGCCATGGGGTTCCCATGATCACGTTGTAGATAGCGGGATGATCGACCACCGCGAACTCGACGATTTTCGTGATCTCCTTGGCCATGACTGGCAATTGGATCGATCCAAGAGTCATCGATACTTCGCCTGAAAAACCCGTGAGTGGTTTTGGCGTCGGAATTACTTCTCCGAGTTCGATGCTCATCCGTTTGAGAGTGTCGCGGAAGATTACGTTGACCGTGCTTCCCGTGTCGACGAGTACCCTTCCGACTTCTAAGTCTCGTATAACGAGATCTATGACGAGCGGGTCGCAGTGAGGTTGATCGATGCCGCCGGCCTCTTCCTTTGTGAAGGTGATCGAGCAATTTTGGCCATCTCGGGGAGGAGACCATGTAGACCAATTTGCGCTCGACTCCGCCTTCCGTTGGTAAGCCTTGATGGCCGACACAGTGTCGCCGCAGTATTGTGATCCTCCGATGATCATATTGACTCTGCGGCGATTGTTATCGTTCCCTTTGTCGTCTGGCCTCCTGCCGCGTTTATCCCCAGGCTGGTTTTGTTGAGGGGATTTTTCAGCGGACGGATTTCTGTCCGTCTTTGGAGGGCGATCAGAATCGAGGATCAGATCCTTGACGCTAGTTACTTCCGAGAGCTCTCCAGCGAGTAGCTTCGCGGCCAGTCTTGCTCCCAAGACTTTGCAGTTGGTTGTGGAATGTCCTCGGGATTGGTGGAACTCGCAGAAGGTGTTTTCGTCATACCCTTGATTGCGAGTCCATGTGTTGCCCGTGGTCCGACCCTGATCCGAGTTGATCGCATAGTTATGCGCCCCCTGGAGATCTTCCCCCTCGTGATGGACGTACTTGCCGTTACGAGAGTTCTTCTTTTTCCCTTTCGGGTCCACGTCTTTCGAGGATGGTCTTACCGCCTTATGTTTTTGCGATAAGACTTTAGTTTCCTCCTCTACTATGATGTAGTCCGTTGTTTTGTGGAGGGCGTCCTGGATCGTTCGTGGTTTGTCGAGAGTTATACACTTTCTGAATTTCGACTTGTACCAGAGCGTCTTTCTCAGCGCGTCGATGGCCACTTTGTCGCTTATCCCACTGACCCTTGACATTATCAGCTTGAACCGACTGATAAACTCGCGGAGGGGTTCGTCTTCCCTCTGGGAGAGACTCCAGAGGTCAACATCGGGGTTTCTCTGTCTATGAATACAGAGTATTGCTTGAGAAATTCCGATGCGAGCTGTCGAAAACTCCCGATGGTGTTACGACGAAGGCGTGCGAACCATTCAAGTGCTGCTCCTTCCAGGTTTTCAACGAACAGGCGGCAGTAGCCGGCATCCTTTTCGCCGTCCTTCAGTCTAGCTCTTCCCATCGCGATGTGGAAAGCCTGAAGGTGCGCTTTTGGATCGGCCATACCATCGTACTTCGGTACTTTGATTTTTCCCGGATCGGACACCCTCATGTCCGAAATGCGATTGGTAAAAGGGGTCTTCCGAGCTCCTTCCAACAGTCGATCGATTTCGGGGGCAGCACTAGTAGCATGATGGATTTGTGACTTTACGGCCCTCACTTCTGCCGCAGTCTTGGTGATGTAGTCGCGAAGATCGCGGATATCCGATGTCTCGTCAGTAGATTTCCGAGCCTGTCGGCGTTTACTGCGAGTGAGCTCGGTTTGTCTTTCAGCCAGCTCCTCTTGTTCGTTCCAATAGGCGATTTCTTCCTCTTCCGTCATTGGTTTTTCGAACGGGGAGCCTTCCCGAGCAGATCGGCTTCTGGTCCTTCTCGGATGTCTGTCGACGTCCTCGTCGGTGTCGTTGGAAACATCGCTAGGATCCAGGTCAATGTGTTCGGCTTCGTTATCCTCCGAGTCCTTTGCAGGGGGCGGAAGACTTTCAGGGTTCCCCTTTTCGATGGGAGATTTCTCGCTAGGGTTTTGACCGGAAGGTCGTTCCCGCGCGACTCCTGATCTGTCGAGTGGGGTAGCAAAGTCGAGCCTTTTCCCGCGGATTTTGGTGGTTCCGCGGGGGCGGATTGCTTGGGTCCTTGCCGTTAAGGTTTCAACCTGTTGGGTCAAGGTATTCACGAGCTTATCCTGTTCTTCCGACCTTTTCTCATAGGTGGCGAACATCTTTTTAAACTCCTCGAGCGTCGCGGCGTTGGCTTGTGCGTTGGCCGCGGATACGTCCGCTACTGAGTGTGGAGATCGGTGCCGCTGCCTGCCTCGTTAAGAGGAGTTTGCACGTTATCCGCGTCGTTAGTTGACATGTCTGATCGAGAGTGATGTGGCTTTTGCGGGTTAGATTGATCCGTCCCCCCCCCCTCCTTCTAGCGCCAAACTGTGGGAACCGAAATTCGCACTGTCGATTTCCGTTTTAATAAGGAAACTAGGAAAACCCTAATTTCCCAGAGGACCCGGATATCTGCTAATTACCACACGTCAAGCAATCAGAACACGAGAATAACAACGATAAGAATAAGAAATCGAAAAAGAGAGCAAAGTAGATCTTATTCCGAATCTGCGTATGAGCGTTTACAACAAGGTATAAGCCTGGGCTCGAGAGCTGTCGGCGAGATTCCTAGTTCTAGCAACCCTAAGACGGCTAAACCTAATTGAGTCGCAGCTCGAAATAACAAAAACGGAAAATTGCCTAAATTGCTCTAAGTGCTAAATTTGCTCTGAAAAGTCCTCTGCCATGCTCCTCGCCTAGGACTCCTTATATACTAGCTCCAAGGTTGGTTTACGCTTTTACTCTTCTGCCCTTAAGCCGTCATAGCATAAAAATGGAGATATTCCATTTTTCCCGATTTCAATTATCTTCAAAACTTCCGTATTTATCCGCGGAAACTTGACATTTATCCTTCCTTGTGGACCAAGCGTAAACCGTGCTGCGGTTTACGGGCTTTTGGTTAAGAAATCGTAGGATGGACCTCGAGTCGTGTTTTAGATCCCTTTGGGCCGTCTTCCGACTCGACACGTTTACTACGAATTCTTTTTGATAAAGAACGAACTTTCCGCGGTTTCTAATCCGCGAAGTTTGATCGATGAATTTGAATAGCGGAAACATGGACTGAGCTTGCTACGGTCTTCGGCAGATAGCATTCGAAGGTTTGATGAGAATGAATGGATTGATGTCGTATCGATGTTCGGAAGGGTTCAATCGCTACACAGCGACTGACTTCGGCTCGAGCCCGGTTGCTACGTAGCGACCGAGCGGGACGAACGCTCGGTCGCTACGTAGCGACCGTGCGGGACGAACGCTCGGTCGCTACGTGGCGACCCCGAGCGGGACGAGCGCTTGCGCGTACGTAGCGACGGAGCTTGGCTCGAGCTCGGTCGCTATGTAGCGA